>NC_082685.1:108480253-108780253 GCF_949987515.2 Delphinus delphis | reverse complement strand
AGCATACGAAGTGATTTACATGCATCATTTCATGTAATTGTCACAAAACCTTGCATGGATTAGTATAAGGTAATACTAAGAATTCCTATTTTATATTTGAGGAAATAAGCACAAGTTAGGCACCTTGTCCAAAGTCACACACAGTGGGAAATTGTGGAACCAGAAATGGAACCTGAGCAGCCTGACTTCAGAGTCAACTTAATGCTTGAGATTATGACAAGCTTCTAGATATTTTATACTGTTTTATTCTTTATAATATTGGCATGATTACATTCTTACATAATCTGAAATTTGCTTAATTCTTAGGAGTTTCTCCAGAAATTCAGTATATTGAATTTTTAAAATATAATTATAACTGTTTATATAATTTTTAATACACTTACATAATTATTTTATATAATATTATATACTTTTTTATAATATGAAACTTTATTCTAAAACATGTCCCAAACTGCAAGACACAAGTACCATTGAAACAGGTAAAGGTATACGTACGGAGAATGGTGAAACAGAATTTTCGCCTTTAAGAAGTCTTTATCGGGCTTCCGGTAAGATGGCGGAAGAGTAAGACGCGGAGATCACCTTCTTCTCTACAGTTACACCAGAAATACATCTACACGTGGAACAACTCCTACAGAACACCTACTGAACGCTGGCAGAAGACCTCAGACCTCCCAAAAGGTAAGAAACCCCCCATGTACCTGGGTAGGGCAAAAGAAAAAAGAATAAACAGAGACAAAAGGGTAGGGACGGGACTTGCACCAGTGGGAGAGAGCTGTGAAGGAGGAAACGTTTCCATACACTAGGAAGCCCCTTCGCGGGCGGAGACTGCGGGTGGCGGAGCGGGAAAGCTTCGGAGCCGCGGAGGAGAGCACAGTAACAGGGGTGCGGGGGGCAAAGCGGGGAGATTCCCGCACAGAGGATCGGTGCCGACCGGCACTCACCAGCCTGAGAGGCTTGTCTGCTCACCCGCCGGGGCGGGCGGGGCTGGGAGCTGAGGCTCGGGTTTTGGGCGGAGGCAGGGAGAGGACTGGGGTTGGCGGCGTGAACACAGCCTGCAGGGGGTTAGTGCACCATGGCTAGCCGGGAGGGAGTCCGGGGAAAAGTCTGGACCTGCCGAAGAGGCAAGAGACTTTTTCTTCCCTCTTTGTTTCCTGGTGCGCGAGGAGAGGGGATTAAGAGCGCTGCTTAAAGGAGCTCCAGAGACGGGCGCGAGCCGCGGCTAAAAGCGCGGACCACAGAGACGGGCATGAGACGCTAAGGCTGCTGCTGCCACCACCAAGAAGCCTGTGTGCAAGCACAGGTCACTATCCACACCCCTTTCCGAAGAGCCTGTGCAGCCCGCCACTGCCAGGGTCCCGGGAACCAGGGACAACTCCCCCGGGAGAACGCACGGCGCGCCTGAGGCTGGTGCAATGTCATGCTGGCCTCTGCCGCCGCAGGCTCGCCCCGCACTCCGTGCCCCTCCCTCGTCCCCGGCCTGAGTGAGCCACAGCCGCCGAATCAGCTGCTCCTTTAACCCCATCCTGTCTGAGCAAAGAACAGACGCCCTACGGTGACCTACACGCAGAGGCGGGGCCAAATCCAAAGCTGAGCCCCGGGGAGCTGTGAGAATAAAGAAGAGAAAGAGAAATCTCTCCCAGCAGCCTCAGAAGCAGCGGATTAAAGCTCCACAATCAATTTGATGTACCCTGCATCTGTGGAATACATGAATAGACAACGAATCATCCCAAATTAAGGAGGTGGACTTTTTTCAGTTAAGGAGAGCAGGATTTATGATTTTTTCCCCTTTTCCTTTTTTTGTGAGTGTGTATGTGTATGCTTCTGTGTGAGATTTTGTCTGCATAGCTTTGCTTCCATCATTTGTCCGAGGGTTATATCCATCCGTTTTTTTTTTTAAATTTTTTTCTTAATAATTACTTTTTATTTTAATTATTTTATTTTACTTTATCTTCTTTCTTTCTTTCCTTCCTTCCCTCCTTTAGACAACGAATCATCACAAATTGAGGAGGTGGACTTTGAGAGCAAGATTTATGATTTTTTCCCCTTTTCCTCTTTTTGTGAGTGTGTATGTGTATGCGTCTATGTGAGATTTTGTCTGTATACCTTTGCTTCCACCATTTGTCCTAGGGCTCTATCCGTCCTTTTTTTTTTTTCCTCTCAATTATTTTTTTATTTAAAAAACTTTATTATATTTTATCTTACTTTATTTTATTTTACTTTATCTTCTTTCTTTCTTTTTTTCTTCCTTCCCTCCTTCCTTCCTCCCTCCCTCCCTCCCTCCCTCCCTCCTTCCCTCCCTCCTTTCTTTCTACTTCTACTAATTCTTTCTTTCTACTTTTTCTCCCTTTTATTCTGAGCGGTGTGGATGAAAGGCTCTTGGTGCTGCAGCTAGGAGTCAGTGCTGTGCCTCTGAGGTGGGAGAGCCAAATTCAAGACACTGGTCCACAAAAGACCTCCCAGCTCTGCATAATATCAAATGGTGAAAATCTCCCAGAGATCTGCATCTCAACACCAGCACCCAGCTTCACTCAACGACCAGCAAGCTACAGTGCTGAACATCCTATGCCAAACAACTAGCAAGACAGGAACACAACCCCACCTATTAGCAGAGAGGCTGCCTAAAATCATAATAAGTTCACAGACACCCCAAAACACACCACCAGACGTGGACCTGCCCACCAGAAAGACAAGATCCAGCCTCATCCACCAGAACACAGGCACTAGTCCCCTCCACCAGGAAGCCTACACAACCCACTGAACCAACCTTAGCCACTGGGGACAGACACCAAAAACAACGGGAACTATGAACCTGCAGCCTGCAAAAAGGAGACCCCAAACACAGTAGGATAAGCAAAATGAGAAGACAGAAAAACACAGAGCAGATAAAGGAGCAAGATAAAAACCCACCAGACCTAACAAATGAAGAGGAAATAGGCAGTCTACCTGAAAAAGAATTCAGAATAATGATAGTAAAGATGATCCAAAATCTTGGAAATAGCATAGACAAAATGCAAGAAACATTTAACAAGGACCTAGAAGAACTAAAGATGAAACAAACAATGATGAACAACACAATAAATGAAATGAAAAATACTCTAGATGGGATCAATAGAATAACTGAGGCAGAAGAATGGATAAGTGACCTGGAAGATAAAATAGTAGAAATAGTTACTGCAGAGCAGAATAAAGAAAAAAGAATGAAAAGAACTGAGGACAGTCTCAGAGACCTCTGGGACAACATTAAACGCACCAACATTCGAATTATAGGGGTTCCAGAAGAAGAAGAGAAAAAGAAAGGGACTGAGAAAATATTTGAAGAGATTATAGTTGAAAACTTCCCTAATATGGGAAAGGAAATAGTTAATCAAGTCCAGGAAGCACAGAGAGTCCCATACAGGATAAATCCAAGGAGAAATATGCCAAGACACATATTAATCAAACTGTCAAAAATTAAATACAAAGAAAACATATTAAAAGCAGCAAGGGAAAAACAACAAATAACACACAAGGGAATCCCCATAAGGTTAACAGCTGATCTTTCAGCAGAAACTCTGCAAGCCAGAAGGGACTGGCAGGACATATTTAAAGTGATGAAGGAGAAAAACCTGCAACCAAGATTACTCTACCCAGCAAGGATCTCATTCAGATTTGATGGAGAAATTAAAACCCTTACAGACAAGCGAAAGCTGAGAGAGTTCAGCACCACCAAACCAGCTCTACAACAACTGCTAAAGGAACTTCTCTAGGCAAGAAACACAAGGAAAAGACCTACAATAAGGAACCCAAAACAATTAAGAAAATGGGAATAGGAACATACATATCGATAATTACCTTAAATGTAAATGGACTAAGTGCTCCCACCAAAAGACACAGATTGGCTGAATAGATGCAAAAACAAGACCCATATATATTAGGCTCTCTACAAGAGACCTACTTCAGACCTAGAGACACATACAGACTGAAAGTAAGGGGATGGAAAAAGATATTTCATGCAAATGGAAACCAAAAAAAAGCTGGAGTAGCAATTCTCATATCAGACAAAATAGACTTTAAAATAAAGACTATTAGAAGAGACAAAGAAGGACACTACATAATGATCAAGGGATTGATCCAAGAAGAAGATATAACAATTGTAAATATTTATGCACCCAACATAGGAGCACCTCAGTACATAAGGCAAATACTAACAGCCATAAAAGGGGAAATCAACAGTAGCACATTCATAGTAGGGGACTTTAACACCCCACTTTCACCAATGGACAGATCATCCAAAATGAAAATAAATAAGGAAACACAAGCTTTAAATGATACATTAAACAAGACGGACTTAATTGATATTTATAGGACATTCCATCCAAAAACAACAGAATACACATTTTTCTCTAGTGTCATGGAACATTCTCCAGGATAGATCATATCTTGGGTCACAAATCAAGCCTTGGTAAATTTAAGAAAATCGAGATTGTATCAAGTATCTTCTCCGACCACAACACTATGAGACTAGATATCAATTACAGGAAAAGATCTGTAAAAAATACAAACACATGGAGGCTAAACAATACACTACTTAATAACGAAGTGATCACTGAAGAAATCAAAGAGGAAATTAAAAAATACCTAGAAACAAATGACAATGGAGACACGACGATGCAAAATCTATGGGATGCAGCAAAAGCAGTTCTAAGAGGGACGTTTATAGCAATACAATCTTACCTTAAGAAACGGGAAACGTTTCGAATAAACAACCTAACCTTGCACCTAAAGCAATTAGAGAAAGAAGAACAAAACCCCCCCAAGGTTAGCAGAAGGAAAGAAATCATAAAGATGAGATCAGAAATAAATGAAAAAGAAATGAAGGAAACGATAGCAAAGATCAATAAAACTAAAAGCTGGTTCTTTGAGAAGATAAACAAAATTTATAAACCATTAGCCAGACTCATCAAGAAAGAAAGGGAGAAGACTCAAATCAATAGAATTAGAAATGAAAAAAGAGAAGTAACAACTGACACTGCAGAAATACAAAAGATCATGAGAGATTACTACAAGCAACTCTATGCCAATAAAATGGACAACCTGGAAGAAATGGATAAATTCTTAGAATTGCACAACCTGTCAAGACTGAATTAGGAAGAAATAGAAAATATGAACAGATCAATCACAAGCACTGAAATTGAAACTGTGATTAACAATCTTCCAACAAACAAAAGCCTAGGACAAGATGGCTTCACAGGTAAATTCTATCAAACATTTAGAGAAGAGCTAACACCTATCATTCTCAAACTCTTCTAAATTATAGCAGAGAGAGGAACACTCCCAAACTCATTCTACGAGGCCACCATCACCCTGATACCAAAACCAGACAAGGATGTCACAAAGAAAGAAAACTGCAGGCCAATATCACTGATG
Organism: Delphinus delphis; assembly: GCF_949987515.2. Classification (NCBI taxonomy): domain Eukaryota; kingdom Metazoa; phylum Chordata; class Mammalia; order Artiodactyla; family Delphinidae; genus Delphinus; species Delphinus delphis. The sequence goes on along the minus strand of NC_082685.1, from coordinate 108,774,844 downwards.
AACATAGATGCAAAAATCCTCAACAAAATACTAGCAAACAGAATCCAACAGCACATTAAACGGATCATACACCATGATCAAGTGGGGTTTATCCCAGGAATGCAAGGATTCTTCCTTATATGCAAATCAATCAACGTGATACACCATATTAACAAACTGAAGGAGAAAAACCATATGATCATTTCAATAGATGCAGAGAAAGCTTTAGACAAAATTCAACACCCATTTATGATAAAAACCCTTCAGAAAGTAGGCATAGAGGGACCTTTCCTCAACATAATAAAGGCCATATATGACAAACCCACAGCCAACATCATCCTCAATGGTGAAAAACTGAAAGCATTTCCACTAAGATCAGGAACAAGGCAAGGTTGCCCACTCTCACCACTCTTATTCAACATAGTTTTGGAAGTTTTAGCCACAGCAATCAGAGAAGAAAAAGAAATAAAAGGAATCCAAATCAGAAGAGAAGAAGAAAAGCTGTGACTGTTGGCAGATGACATGAAACTATACATAGAGAATCCTAAAGATGCTACCAGAAAACTGCCGGAACTAATCAATGAATTTGGTAAAGTAGCAGGATACAAAATTAATGCACAGAAATCTCTGGCATTCCTATACATTAATGATGAAAAATCTGAAAGTGAAATCAAAAAAACACTCCCACTTACCATTGCAACAAAAAGAATAAAATATCTAGGAATAAACCTACCTAAGGAGACAAAAGACCTGTATGCAGAAAACTATAAGACACTGATGAAAGAAATTAAAGATGATACAAATAGATGGAGAGATATACCATGTTCTTGGATTGGAAGAATCCTCATTGTGAAAATGGCTCTACTACCCAAAGTAATCTACAGATTCAATGCAATCCCTATCAAACTACCACTGGCATTTTTCACAGAACTAGAACAAAAAATTTCACAATTTGTATGGAAACACAAAAGACCCCGAATAGCCAAAGCAATCTTGAGAACGAAAAATGGAGCTGGAGGAATCAGGCTCCCTGACTTCAGACTATACTACAAAGCTACAGTAATCAAGACAGTGTGGTACTGGCACAAGAACAGAAAGATAGATCAATGGAACAGGATAGAAAGCCCAGAGATAAACCCATGCACATATGGTCACCTTATCTTTGATAAAGGAGGCAGGAATGTACAGTGGAGAAAGGACAGCCTCTTCAATAAGTGGTGCTGGGAAAACTGGACTGGTACATTTAAAAGTATGAAATTAGATCACTCCCTAACACCATACACAAAAATAAGCTCAAAATGGATTAAAGACCTAAATATAAGGCCAGAATCTATCAAACTCTTAGAGGAAAACATATGCAGGACACTCTATGACATAGATCACAGCAAGATCCTTTTTGACCCACCTCCTAGAGAAATGGAAATAAAAACAAAAATAAACAAATGGGACCTAATGAAACTTCAAAGCTTTTGCACAGCAAAGGAAACCATAAACAAGACCAAAAGACAACCCTCAGAATGGGAGAAAATATTTTCAAATGAAGCAACTGACAAAGGATTAATCTCCAAAATTTATAAGCAGCTCATGCAGCTTAATAACAAAAAAACAAACAACCCAATCTAAAAATGGGCAGAAGACCTAAATAGACATTTCTCCAAAGAAGATATACAGACTGCCAACAAACACATGAAAGAATGCTCAACATCACTAATCATTAGAGAAATGCAAATCAAAACTACAATGAGATATCATCTCACACCAGTCAGAATGGCCATCATCAAAAAATCTAGAAACAATAAATGCTGGAGAGGGTGTGGAGAAAAGGGAACACTCTTGCACTGTTGGTGGGAATGTTAATTGATACAGCCACTGTGGAGAACAGTATGGAGGTTCCTTAAAAAACTGCAAATAGAACTACCATATGACCCAGCAATCCCACTACTGGGCATATACCCTGAGAAAACCATAATTCAAAAAGAATCATGTACCAGAATGTTCTTTGCAGCTCTATTTACAATAGCCCGGAGATGGAAACAACCTAATTGTCCATCATTGGATGAATGGATAAAGAAGATGTGGCACATATATACAATGGAATATTACTCAGCCATAAAAAGGAACGAAATTGAGCTATTTGTAATGAGGTGAATAGACCTAGAGTCTGTCATACAGAGTGAAGTAAGTCAGAAAGAGAGAGACAAATACCGTATGCTAACACATATATATGGAATTTAAGAAACAAAATGTCATGAAGAACCTAGGGGTAAGACAGGAGTAAAGACACAGACCTACTAGAGAATGGACTTGAGGATATGGGGAGGGGGAAGGGTAAGCTGTGACAAAGCGAGAGAGAGGCATGGTCATATATACACTACCAAGCGTAAGGTAGATAGCTAGTGGGAAGCAGCCGCATAGCACAGGGAGATCAGCTTGGTGCTTTGTGATCGCCTGGAGGGGTGGGATAGGGAGGGTGGGAGGGAGGGAGACGCAAGAGGGAAGAGATATGGGAACATATGTATATATATAACTGATTCATTTTGTTGTAAAGCAGAAACTAACACACCATTGTAAACCAATTATACTCCAATAAAGATGTTAAAAAAAGAAGTCTTTATCAATTAAAACCCAATATAAAGATTTGTTTCAAAACAAATTACATATATTAACTCTAGCATAATTCTAAAAAATAGTCAAAGTAAAACACAAAACTATGTAAACTGTGAATTCAAGTACAAAAACAAGATATATGTACATTTGAATCTGTGCAGAGTGCTTCAAATTAATTGTAGTCTAATTCCAAACAGATTGCATAACAAGTCCACAACAAGTCATAGACTAATGAACAACGATTTCATAAAGTGACTAAATGATTTATCTCCAAAATCTCCTGTATGATCTGGCAACTGCCACCTCTACCTCTTTCCTTACCTCTAAAATAAATCAGGTTCTGTCACATCTGATGTTAACCACTGCATGGCTTATTAGATTTTGGGCATTTTGATTGAAACCTTTTCATTAAATTTGCTTTCCTGTGACATCTTTCTTCATCAGTATGTCTTCTAAATTCTAAATATTTCAGGTACCAAAATCTCATTACTGCCTGGTATAATTACGGTAGCTTCCTTCGTTCAAGTGGACATTTAGAGTTCTATTCAAATGAATGAAAAAGAAGAGCAGACAACTCCACACGAACAAGGTAACTTCATAAATATACTTCTTTATTCTTTAATACTCTTGAAATATTATTAGTAAGTAACTCCCCAGGTCAGAGTTTTAGAGCTTAGATGTAGTAAAATCTCAGAATGTAGTCAAGGGAACAAAAGTTAGTCCTATAGAGATGTGGGTGCATTTTAAAATTTTGTTAAATATGTGAAAGGGCTAATGCATTGGGCAGGGGACGCATTTAATCATGTCACTTCTGACTCTCATCACTTCTTAGCTGCTTCTTTCTTTAGGAACCTAAAGTCTGAAAAGATCGATATTATTAGACAATTTCTCTGGCATTTTCAATAACAACTTAGGAAAATCGGTTGTTAACATAGGAAAGTGAACTCAAAAATGGTGGTAAACTTTCAGAAAAATCAGGCCTCCAAATCTTCTTTTATTATCAGACTGTTTCTCTACCTCAATAAAATTTTCTAGCTATTTATACGATCTTATCTTGACATTAACAGTGTTAGATATAGTATTATTATTAGTATTATCAAAATGCAATAGCTTTAAGAAGAGATATTTTATCATTGTTACTTTCTTGAAGTTTATGATGCTTAGAGATTTTTCAAATCCATGATCTTATTTTAGAGCTGAACAAACTGAGGCTCAGAGAAAAACATAACCTGTCCAGTCACGTCATGACAGCAAGGTTATAACGCCCACTTCTTTCTGTCTGCTAATACTATGGTCACTGTGACACTATACTGCTTCTAATCAGAGGTCTTTAATTTCTTAATTTTAAAAATAACCAAAATATTTTAATAAGCAAAAGTAACAAAACTTTGGAAGTTAATATCTGAAGTTTTTTGTTTTTTTTTGTTTTTTTTGTTTTGGCCATAGTTTACACATATTCCTTATTAGGAATATGTCTCCATCTTCTTGTTTGGGGTGAGTCAAATTTTTATGTTTTGTTTCCCTTAAACATAAAACCTGAAACTGTTAACACTCTTAGAAAACATAGAGGAGTTCCTAGACATTGATTTTTGGCAATGACTTTCTGGATATGACAGCAAAAGCAAAATAAATAAATGAGATTATATCAAACTAAAAAGCTTCTGCACAGCAAAGGAAATATTCAGCAGAATGAAAAAGCAACCTATGGAATGGAGAAATTATTTTCAAACCATATGTCTATTCAGGGCTTAACATGCAAAATATAAGAAACTCGTATTACTCAATATCAAAAAATGGGCAAAGGACCTAATAAACATGTTTCCAAAGAATACTTAGAAATGGCCAACAGGATCTGAAAAGGTGTTCAACATCACTAATTATTAGGGAAATGCAAATAAAAATTACAATGAAATATTATACCTGTTAGGATATTGCTTATTAAAAAAATGTGTTGAGAAGTGTAGAGAAAAGGGAACACTTGTACACTGTTGGTGGCAATGTAAAGTGGTGCAGCCACCGTGGAAAAGAGTATTTAGGTTCCTCAAAAACTTAAAAATAGAACACCATATAGTCCAGCTATCCACTTATGGGTATTGATCCAAAGGATGCATGGACCTGGAGGACATTATGCTAAGTGAAGAAAGCCAGACACAAAGATGAATGTTGTATGTGGAATCTAAAAATCATCAAACCCATAGAAACAGTAGAATGGTGTTTTCCAGGAGTTGGGGGAAGTAGGAAATGGAAAGATAATGTTCAAAGGGTAGAAAGTTTGAATTATGTAAGATGATTTCTGGAGACCTGTTATTCAGCATAGTGCCAACAGCTAACAGTACTGTACTCTTAACACACACACACACACGTACATGACAAATTGGGTGAGAGGAAACTTTGGGAGGTGATGGATATGTCTGTGTTTCTGATGGTTTCATGGGTGTATACTTATCCCCAAACTTAGCAATATGTATATATAAAATATGTACAGCTCTTTACATGTCAATCATACCTCAATAAAATGATTTAAAACAAACAAAACATGTAGACTTTAAAGATTAAGAATTTTGCTGCTCTTTGATGCTATTTGCCCACTGGGAACATACTGGCGCTGTGATTTCTGGAGACCGTTAGGCTTTCATGTACCATTCAGGCTCAGGGAGAGGGAGCTTACCTCGGAGAGGGGCATGTACTCATTCAGCTACACAGCAGCCGTGTCTGCCAAGCTGGCCAGAGGAGCTGCTTGTACTTCTCCATCCCATCTACACGCCCCACTTTAATCTTAGCCTTTGAGTAGACATGTGAGTCACTTGGGACACAGAGTGAAATCACAGCATTTAATCAGCATACTCACTTGTTAATTTTACTTGTTTCCTATGAGGGAGGAAGTCTCATCTCAGGGGAGTAACCAGTTAATTATTGTAAGCAATCATCAAATACTCAGGTTTCAGAAGTATGCTGGGCTATGATTTAATTATTTTCCTTAAGAAATGCTTCCTATTTTAATTTTTCAAAGCCATATAACTAATGTGTTTTTGCTGGATATGACTGCCTTACCACCAAGAGTCTCCCCTTTCCCTCACATCAGATATTGAGATCATTGAATGTGTTTAGATGAAAAAATACTGCATTAGCATGTTTTAATGAATTAGGTTCACAGAAGAAATTCATAGATGTAATGAGCATGCATCTAACATATTTAAATTACTTATTTATAGGTTTTTAGAAGTCTTAGAAGCCTAGGTATGTTTACTATAAACCACATTGAGGAACTGTTGATGGAAGAGGTGGAGGCAGCTTGTTATAAAACAATCAGCTCACACTTCATCCATGTAAAGGATCAATAATGAAAGAGGAAGGGGCATGCTCTCGCCCTCCCCTCCTCTCCCCCATTGCTTCAAAACATTGGGAAGAAAACTGCACATTTATAATATTCCATCAAAGCTAATTTGTAAGATATTAGTAGATGTTTGTCTCAGTGTTACAATATGTGGAGCCAAAAAACCAGAGTGAACTCAGGGTCTTCAAGAATCATACGCCTATCTAATAGGACATGCTTAACAGTTATCAGTAGAAACCAGTAATCATGTTTAATAAAAAGATAATCAGTTCGTTGTTGAGCTATCATGTTCTATCAGTCACTGAACACTTTCTTTCCTTAACAACTGCTAACACCCAGATAGACAAGTAAAAGGAAAAAAACAAAACAAAAAACCTTGAAAAACAAAACCCAAACTGACACAATGCAAACTATAGAAGTTGGAGGTAAAACATAGAATAGCTAAAAGTTTTGTGGGTCTCCATGGGGACTGACAGAGACTGGGGGACGGGTACAAGGGAGGGAAGCAGTGAGGCTTCATTCTGAGTAGCTGCTAATGCATGCTGTAAACCACCTGCTGCAGATTCAAACAGGACTCCAGGGACCAATGGGGAGGGGTACAAGTAGGGAGAGATTGAGAAAGGTTACCTTTAACTGGCTTGAACGTAAATAATGGGTCTTGTGATAGAGGTGAAGAGTGTAGTTAGCCCCAAAGCAAAACATCTTGAAAGATTGCTTAATGGAGAAATGGAATTCTTTTATCAAATTGTAATCTTTCATTACAGGAAAGATTATAGTAATTGTGAGATGCCATTACCACTTGCCACAGTAGTTTTAAGATTTGTATCAACTTGGCTTTATTTACCTGGGTTTTCCTGGAGTTATTTATTTATTTATTTTTGCCTTAATAAGCTTCCAAAAACGATTGGACACTGTTCTTACCAGTGTCAAAGTTACTCCTTGAGGAATAAGGTAGTTGTTTCAAGAGCCACATTAATCCTTTTAAAGTAATAACTATTTATGAAGGTGCATTAACTTTTCAATAATTCTACATGGTACCTTAACTACAAGGACTAATTGTAGGTACTAGAGATAACAGGACTCCCGAATGAGAGAGAAAGATACATAGAGAGGATTTAATGTAATTCTACTTACAAAAATTATATGAATTTCTTATTAGACAAGTTTGATTTCACTTGATGAAGATAATGCATGATTGGGTAACTAATTTTTTCTTGACCTGTAAGAGTTTTTTCAATGTACTCTTCTATTGTGAAAGGAAAATAGTTTTTTTTTTTTCTAAAGCTGAAAATAGGGTTTGTTTATTTTAAAGCCGCCTTCTTGAAGTTTCCATTCTCATCCCTCCATCTTAACTCACCCTCTTTGTTTTAAACGTGGCTTGAGAAATAAGGTTTTGTGATGCAGGCAGAAGCTGTCGAACTAACTGCAGGAAAAGGAGTGTTGTGCTCAAGTTGGATATATGATTGGAATTATTTCAAAGGAAGACAGAGGAACCAACCCTGCACATAAATTTCTTGGTTCTTTGCAGCAAGACTCCTCTGGTCTCATCTCTTCTAGAATGTAAAGGTCAAAGTAAACTTCACACAGCTAGCTTCTTATCTCCGTATACTGGCTAAATGTCTTAGGAGGACAAAGTTTACCTAATGGGAAAGTAATCTTATAATTCTGTTTGCATTCCAGAAATGTTCAGATTATGTTTTCCAGTTGAAACAGTTCTATATACAAACATCTTCAAAAACCAGTTCTTTAAGATGTCTGATTTATTTTTTCTTGTTACTGAAATATACTTGATTTACAATATTAGTTTCAGAAGTACTGCATAGTGAGTCAGTATTTTTACAGATTATACTCCATTAAAAGTTATTATAGGATAATGGCTATAATTCCCTGGGCTGTACAATATAACCTTGTTGCTTATCTATTTTATACATACTAGTTTGTATCTGTTAATCATATACCCCTAACATGCTCCTTTCCCCTTCCCCCGCGCCACTGGTAACCAGTAGTTTATTTTCTATATCTGTGAGACTGTTTCTGTTTTGCTATATATATTTATCAGTATTATTTTTTAGATTCCACATATAAGTGATATCATATAATATTTGTCTTTCTCTGACTTATTTCACTAAGCATAATATTTTCTAGGTCCATCTATGTTGCTACAAATAGCAGAATTTCATTTTTATGTCTAAGTAATATAATATTGTATATATGTATATATATATTCTACATCTTTATTATCCATTTGTCTCTTCATGGGCACTTGGGTTGCTTCCATATCATGGCTATTGGAAGTGGTGCTGCTATGAACACTGGGGTGCATGTATCTTTTCAAATTAGTGTTTTCATCTTTTTCTGGATATGTACCCAGGAGTAGAACTGTTAGATCATATGGCAGTTCTATTATATATTTAGTTTTTTGAGAAACCTCCATACAGTTTCCCATAGTGACTGCACTATCTACATTCCCACCAACAATGTATGAGAGTTTCCTTTTCTCCACATCCTCGTCAACATTTGTTATTTGTAGATTTTTTGAAGGTAAGTATTCTGACAGGTGTGAGGTGATATCTCATGGTGCTTTTGATTTGTTTACACTCCTCTGATTAGCGACGTTGAGCATCTTTTCATGTGCCTGTTGGCTATCTCTATGTCTTCTTTGGAAAAATGTCTGTTCAGTTCTTCTGCCCATTTTTTAAGTTGGGTTATTTGTTTTGATGTTGAGTTGTATGAGCCGTTCATGTATTTTGGATATTTACCCCGTGTCAGTCACATCATTTGTAAATAATTTCTCCCAATCAGTATGTTGACTTTTAGTTTTGTTGATGGTTTCCTTTGCTGTGTGTAAGTTTTTAAGTTTAATTAGGTCCCATTTGTTTCTTTTTGCTTTTGTTTCCTTTACCTTAGGAGACAGATTGAAAAAAATATTGCTACAATTTATGTCAAAGTGTTCTGCCAATGTTTTCTACTAGTAGGTTTATGGTTTCAGGTCTCAAATTTAGGTCTTTAATCCATTTTGAGTTTATTTGTGAGAAAACGTTCTACTTTCATTCTTTCACATATAGCTGTCCAGTTTTCCCAGCACCATTTATTGAAGAGATGGTCTTTTCTCCATTGTATATTCTTACCTCCTTCGTAGGTTAACTGACCATAAGTGTGTGGGTTTATTCTGGACTTTCCATTTTGTTCTATTGATCTATTTATGTTTTTGTGCCAGTGCTGTTTTGATTACTGTAGCTTTGTAGTATAGTCTAGAGTCAGTGTGATTCCTCTAGCTCTGTTCTTTCTCAAGAACATTTGGACTATTTGGGGTCTTCCATACAAATCTTATTTGTTCTATTTCTGTGAAAAAATGCCATTGGTATTTTGATAGGGATTGCACTGAATCTGTAGATGGCCTTGGGTAGTATGGTTATTTTAACAATATTACTTCTTCTAATCCATGAACAGGTTATATCTTTCCATCTGTTTGTTTTTTGTCTTCAGTTACTTTCATCAGTGTCATAGATTTCTGAGTACAGGTCTTTTACCTCCTTAGGTAGGTTTATTCCTGGGTATTTTATTCTTTCGGATGGGATTGTAAATGGGGTTGTGTTCTTAATTTCTCTTTCTGACATTTCACTGTCAGTGTATAGAAATGCAACAGATTTCTGTATATTAAATTTGTATTCTGCATGTTAACCAAATTCGTTGAGCTCTGTTTAATGGTGGTGTCTTTAGGATTTTGTATGTGTAGTATCATGTCATCTGCAAACAATGACAGTTTTATTTCTTCCTTTCCAATTTATTGGATTCCTTTTGTTTCTCTTTCTCCTGACTGCTGTGGCTTCGACTTCCAAAACTGCATTGAATAAAAGTGGCGAGAGTGGACATCCTTGTCTTGTTCTTGATCTCTGAAGAAATGCTTTAAGCTTTTCACCATTGAGTATGATGTTAGCTGTGGGTTTGTTATATATGGCCTTTATTATATTGAGGTATGTTCCCTCTATGCCCTCTTTCTGGAGAGTTTTTATCATAAGGGATGTTGAATTTTGTCAAAAGCTTTTTCTGCACCTATTGAGATGATCATATGGTTTTTATTCAATTTGTTAATGTGGTGTATCACTTTGATTGATTTTATGGATGTTGAAAAATCCTTGCATCCCTGGGATAAATCCCACTTGATCATAGTGTATGATTCTTTTGAGGTAGTGTGGGATTTGTGTTTGCTAATATTTTATGGAAGATTTTAAAATCTATGTTTATCAGTGATATTGGCCTGTAATTTTCTTTTTTGTGTGATATCTTTGTTTGGTTTTGGTATCAGGGTAATGTTGGCCTCATGGAATGAGTTTGGAAGCATTCCTTCCTCTGCAATTTTTTGGAATAGTTTGAGAAGGATAGGTGTTAACTCTTCTGTAAATGTTTGTAGAATTTGCCTGTGAAGCCATCTGGTCCTGGACTTGGTTTGTTGGTAGTTTTTTTTTAATTACTATTTTTGTTTTCACTACTAGTGACTGGTCTGTTCAAGTTGTCTGTTTCTTCTTGATTCAGTCTTGGCAAGTGCATGTTGTTAGAAACTTGTCCATTTCTTCTAGGTTGTCCAATTTATTGGCATATAACTGTTCACAGTATTATGATTTTTTTATATCTGAATGGTATCTGTTGTTATCTGTTCTCTTTCAGTTTTCATTTTGTTTTAATTGGGTCCTCTTTCTTCTCTTCTTGGTGAGCCTGGCTAAAGTTTTATCTTTTTTTATTTTTGAGGTAGGCGAGCCTCTCACTGTTGTGGCCTCTCCCGTTGCGGAGCACAGGCTCCGGACACTCAGGCCCAGCGGCCATGGCTCACGGGCCCAGCCGCTCCGCGGCATGTGGGATCTTCCTGGACTGGGGCACGAACCTCAGTCCCCTGCATCGGCAGGCCGTCTCTCAACCACTGCGCCACCAGGGAAGCCCTATCATTTTTTTAATCTTTTCAAAAACAAAAAAACCCCAACTGTTCTTGCTTTCATTGATCTTTTCTATCTTTTAAATCTCTATTTTAATTATTTCCTCTCTGACATTTATTATTCCCTTCCTTCTGCAGACTTTGGGCTGTGTTTGTTCTTTTTTAAATTCCTATAGGTGGTAGTTTAGGTTGTCTATTTGAGATCCTTACTGTTTCTTGAGGAAGGTTGGTATCACTGTAAACTTCCCTCAGAACTGCTTTTGCTGCATCCTGTAGATTTTGGAGTATTGTGTTTCCATTTTCATTTATCTTGAGGTATTTTCTGATTTCCTGTTTGATTTCTTCACTGACCTATTTGATTTTTAGTAGCATGTTGTTTAGTCTCCAAGTGCTTGTTCTTTTCCCATTTTTCTTTCTGTACTTCTAGTTTCATGCTGTGTGGTTGGAAAAATGCTTGAAATAACTTCTATCCTCTTAAATTTGTTAAGACTATTTTGTGGGCTAGCATGTGACCTATTGTGGAGAACATTCCATGTCCTTGAAAAGAATGTGTATTCTTCTGTTTTGGGATGGAATATCCTGTAGATATTAAATCCAACTTCTCTAAAGTGTCATTTAAAACCACTGTTTCCTTTTTGATTTTCTATCTGGTTGATCTGTCCACTGATGTAAATGGGCTGTTAAAGTCTCCTACTATTATGGTGTTATTGTCAATTTCTCCCTATATGTCTGTTAATATTTGCTTTCTATATTTAGGTGCTTCAGTATTGGGTGCATATAGGTTGATGAGTGTACTATCCTCTTTTTGTATTGATCCCTTTATCATTATATAATGTCCCTCTTTGTCTTTTGTTATAGCCTTTGTTTTAAAGTCTAATTTGTCTGGTATGAGTATTGTTACCCCTGCTTTCTTGTTTCTGTTTGTATAAAATCTTTTCCCATCCTCTCACTTTGTCTGTGTGTGTCTTTAGCTCTGAAGTGAGTCTCTTGTAGGCAGCATATAGAAGGGTCATTTTTTTTTAATCCAATCAGCCATCCTGTGTCTTTTGTTTGGAGCATTTATGTACTTACTGCCATTTTATTACTTGTTTTCCATTTTTCTTTCTTTTCTCTTTTTTAGTTCCACTCTGTTCATTTCTTCTTTTTGCTTTTTCATTTCTTCCTTTTGCTTTTTCCCTTGTGGTTTGATTTTCTTCAGTAGTATGCTTGTGTTCCTTTCTTTTTAGTTTTTATGAATCTGTGTAGGTTTTTGATTTGTGGTTACTATGGAGTTCACATATGTTGTCCTATAGGTATATCTACTTGTTTCAAACTTGTAGTCATTTAAGTTCAAACACATTCTAAAATATCTAAATTTTTATTCCCCTACCCCACTTTTTGCATTTTTTATGTCGTATTTTATATCCTCATGTTTATCTCTTAACTGTTTATTATAGTTGTAGTTGATTTTATAGTTTTTGTCTTTTAATCTTCAGACTGGCTTAAGTGGTTGATCCTCAGTCTTTACAATATATTTGCCTGTCCTAGTGGGATTTTCCTTTTGCCATAGATACTTACCTGTTTTCCACTTAGAGAAGCCCCTTTTAACATTTCTTTAGGGTAGGTTTAGTATTGATGAACTCTTTTAGTCTTTGCTTATCTGAGAAGTTCTTCATCTCTCATTCTATTGTAAATGATAATCTTGCTGGGTATAGTATCCTAGGCTGCATATTTTTCCTTTTCAGAGCTTTGAATTTATCGTGCCACTCCCTTCTGGCCTGCAGAGTTTCTGCAGAGAAATCATAAGGCTGATTGATAGCCTTATGGGGATTCCCTTGTATATGACTCTTTGTTTTTCTCTTGCTGCCTTTAGAATTCTCTATCTTTTTGTCATTTTGATTCTGATATGTCTTGATGTGGGTCTGTTTGGGTTCATCTTTTTTGGGACCCTGTGTGATTCCTGTACATGGATATCTATTTCCTTCTTGATGTTTGGGAAGTTTTTAGTCGTAATTTCCTCAAATACATTTTTGATCCCCTTTTCACTCTCTTCTCCTCTGGGATCCTTATAATGTGAATGTTGGTATACTTAATGTTATACCAGACATCTCTTACATTGTTTTCATTTAAGACTTTTTGTTTTTCTTTAGATACTCTAATAATTGGGTGATATCCGTTATTCTATTTTCCAGATCACTTATGCATTCTTCTGTGTCAGTCTGCTATTCATTCCTTCTGTGTGTTTTTGATTTCAGCTATTGAATTCTTCATTTATGATCAGGTGTTTATTTTCTAGTCCCTTGTTAAAATGTTCACTGTGTACATCAATTCTTTTCCCTAATTCAGTTAATATTTTTATTACTCATGTTTTGTGTTCTTTATCTGATAAATGGTTTATTTCTATTTCATTATTTTTTCAGGGGGTTTCTCTTGCTCTTTTTCAATGGAGAGTAGTTCCTCTGCCTTTTTGCTTAACTTTCTCTGCCTCTATGAGTTTATGTGAAACAGTTACCTATTGTGGTCTTGAAGGGGTGTTCTTATGTGGGAGCATCCCTGTGCAGACTGAGTGTGCCCAGTGCCTTTGGTGGGTGAGCTGGACTTGACATGGATGTAAGTCACATCTTTCTTCAGGGTGTGCTGGCAGCTATCACCTTGGTAGGTGGTGGGGCTGGAGATGGAGTCGCTAGAGCTGGTTCTGGGTGTGGGACTTCCCCTTTGCTCAGTGGCTGTCACTACCCTGAGGCCCTGAGGGCTGTCAGAAGCCTGAGAGCTGGGTCTGAGCTGGCTCTGTTCCCTTTAAGTGTATGTTTTTTCCCTTTCCCCTCATTGCGACCCTTGCCCCAGAGTGGGGGCGTGCTGAAGCAAGTGGGGCCTGTGCAGGCTCTCAGAACATGTCCTCTGCTGACAGAGATCTAAGCTGTGTCCGATGTGCTGCCTTTGCAGGCACCCACAATTGTTTCCTTTGCTCTGTTTAGACACAGCCTCAGGTGTAAGTCCCCTTTGTCCCTCACAGCCAATCACTGCCCCCAGCCTCTGCTGCCCCTGCCCTGTGTAGAATTGCTCCACAGGGCAGGCAGGCCCCATGCAGACTCTTGGTGTGTATTGGAGGGTGAAATGTGGTGGAGTGGCTACTGTCAGAGACTCGGCAGCTTCTGATGCGCTGCGTGTGTAATCACTAACAGTGGGCGCTGCCATCCAACCCAGGCTCCACCCCAGGACCGGGCTGCCTCTGTGTCCCACGGTCACGTCTTTCCCCTGGTCATGGCTGCTCCAGATCCTGTGCTGCACTGTGGTGTGACGTGAGTGGGGCCAGAGTGTTGGCTTGGCTCAGGCTGGAATGTGTGGCAAAGTGACTGCAGGAAACCCAGCAGCCATTAGAGCAGACCTCTCTCTGTCCTGCTTAGGGACAAGGCAGTGAACATGTGCTCCTTACAAGGATATCCAGGCTCCCCCAAGCCTTCCGTTACTCCTAGCAGTCCTCTAACCAGCCAAGGGGTCTTTTCTCCTCCAAGTAGGACCCCAGGGCTGGGGTGCCCAATCTGTGGTTCCAACCATTCACTCCCCAGGGTGGGTGTCCCCCCGTGTGTTCTCCTTTTCCTCTGAGTCCCCTCCCAGTGGCACAGGTTCCAATCCTATTGCTTTTCTTCCCTTCCCACCTGATTACCTGTGTATCTTTCTTAGAGCCTTGGTTGTACAGGAGTCCTTCTGCCAGTTTCCAGTTTTCAGTGACAGTTGTTCCACATGTAGATGTATTTTTGATGTGTTCATCAGGCGAGGTGAGCTTCACATCCTCCTACTCCGCCATCTTGATCTCAAACTCTTAGATCTCTGATTTCTTATAATTAAGTCAAATTTTTCAATATATTCTTTTAACATAATCACTGAAAATAAAAATTCATAGCCAAGTAACCAAGAAATGTCTTGAACTCTAAGCACATTCTGAATATTTATGTTGATTTTCAACTTTTAATCAAATGGTAAAATATAAATTCAATTTGTGAAATAAGCATTTATTCTAAAGAGTTTGAAAGTTGAAATGTTAATAAATCACTGTTAGCACATATATACTCTCTCTCTCCAAGTCCCAAATTACCTATTTTTCACAATTCTTTTGTTTGAATCCCATCTTTTGTGTATAAGTTTTTATGTCAAAAATAGATTTGAAGTGTTTCAATTGCTGGCATTTATATCTGAAAACAGTTGGAATGATGTAGCTTATTTTTGGCAAGCAGAATCAAGATCCACCACAAAGCGATCCATAATGTAGAGCCTATAGCATAAATTTTTGTCTTTAGTGGGAATAAATCCACAATAGGTTAGGGACTAACTGTACACATTTACTTCTGAAGTTTATGTGGCAGTTTAGTGATTAAGCATTAACCTTGGTAAATGCCAATTTCCTACTTACTAGGAGTAAGAACATCTATTTGTGCAACTCAAATGGAAAAGGTATGTGATTTAATTATTTGCTCCAAAACTCCTCTTCGGCTGGATAAGCTTTTACATTTCCAGTGCCTTTTTTAAAAAATTTTATTTATTTGTTTTTATTTTTGGCTGTGTTGGGTCTTTGTTGTGGTGTGTGGGCTTCTCATTGTTGTGGCTTCTCTTGTTGTGGAGCATGGGCTCTAGTGCATGGGCTTCAGTAGTTGTAGCATGCAGGCTCAGCAGTTGTGGCTCATGGGCTCTAGAGCGCAGGCTCAGTAGTCGTGGCACACGGGCTTAGCTGCTCCGCAGCATGTGGGATCTTCCTGGACCAGGGCTCAAACCCGTGTCCCCTGCATTGGCAGGCGGATTCTTAACCACTGTGCCACCAGGGAAGCCCCTCAGTGCCTCTTTAATGCACAAGTGTGGACCTCAATTTTTGAGGCCCAGTGCAAGAGCTCGTGTCATGGCAAACTTGATGAGAAATAATACTGCCAAGTGAACCAGAAAGATATTTTATTTAACAGATTTCAAATGAAGGTCAAAGTTATCTGGAACAGATACTTTTCCAATCTACATTTCGTGTTTCCTGAAGTGCTGCCTGCCAGAGCAAAACAACATAATATTTCTGGTTGCTTGAAGGAAAGGATGTTGATATTGCTTACTTATTTTTGCAGATACACAGTTCAGTAACTCTCTTACACAGAAACACTATACAAAAGCTTTCTATAACTTAAATACAGTAGTAAATACCTTATTAAACAAGGTTTTGAGTCATCTGGGAAGTGAAGTAACCAGAGAGAGCTTGCCAGACTTCTACTCACCCCAGACCACCTCCCCTTGGAGATGACTTAAAAGGCTCATCTTAGAGATACTCGCAGCATATATGTTCTACTGAGATTTGGACCTTGAATGCTTTACATTCTAAACTGAGCTTCACTGGACCATGTAGTTTTACAACCAGAAATCTTTCAGCAAGATTACTATTTTTTGAGAAGGGCCTGAGAGGATTGTGTTGCCTATTTCAAAAGGAATTTTTGCTAAATGGATTGAGTTTTAAACTCTGTCTCAATATTGAGAATTTGGTTATGTTCTGATTTTTGTGGAGATAATTATCTTAGAAATACTGGTAGTGGTCTTACTAATGCACTTTTGGTACAAATTAGATATGGCTCCTATGTTGGTTTTGATTTGGTTATTGGATTCAGTAAATTTCTTATTAGTAACTCTTATACTGAGCATTTCAATTTTGAATTGTGTATTAGTTTGAAAACTTTTATGGTGAGATGATCTCTTGCAATTGCTAGTGATCTATTTTCATAAAACACTTTCATATATTGCTTATATGTTTGAAAGTGTTCATTGTATTCTCTTTTTCTCTGGGTATAAGTTCAGCTCTCTGGAGCTTTTTCAATCGAATTAAAAATTGTGCCTAGGTAAGTACTTCTCAAAGATGAAGTAAATATATGAAATTTGGCTAGTAACCGCTTGTTGTAATAGCATGCTGAGTTCTCAAAATTAAAATTAATTACTACTTTCAATTATTTATACATGTGTTCTGTTAAAACAATTTTGAGACCATTAAATATGTGTACTATCCCTTCAGTCATAAGCGAATAATGATTAACTTCATGACAAGACAGTGAGCACCATTAAGACTGTCAAGAGAATACTTTTGACTTTTCAACTCTTAAACTATTTCTTTCTCTGAAACAATATTTACAAAAATAATAAACACTGAATTCTTTTATACAATGTATTCTAATTTTATGTTTTATATTATATGTGATAACGGAGATTATATTGTGAGCACATTTAAAAGCAAAGTTTTTCATGTGACCTGAGTAGATATCAGGAGTTTCCTATTATCGTCAAGAATTATGTGCTATAAGATGCAAAGATACAGTCACGTGAGGAAAATTTGATATCATTGTACACTGAGAAATGCACCTGTAGCCAAGCAGGGCCCTTCAGACTTCAAGGGAAACTTTGCAAACTAAGACAGATAAACATTTATATGTATAATGTCTATTGGCTCTAGAGCTTTCTAAACGGCAATACCATATTCGTCATCAGACAATTTTGTAGGGAATAAAACTTCTGGAATTTCTTTTATTTAATTTTTATGCCTCTCTAGATATAAAGGGTTTGTTTTACCTTTAGAGATACACTGAGCTATGGGAACAAACACTTGGTGAGTCTCACTGTGTGGGCCTGGGTGTGCAGTCTCCAGCCCCTTACCCTTCATTTTGTACTTTTACTGTTATCTCACTTACCAAAAGGAGCCGAGGAGGCATTAAACTAATTCTACTGACTTTTTTTTTAATGTATGTTACTCTTGTCCTGAATCTACAGGATGTTACTACCACTAATAGCCACTTTTGCACCATTAAAAACAGCTTAAGTAACAACTTCCAGAGAAGTTCTTAGTTATAGGACTCTACCTGTTTCAATTCAGGGACTCTCCAGTTGCCTTGCTACCTACTTTCCATCTCCCAGAAATCCAGACACCTTGCTAAAACTGCCTCATAAGTTACTTGAGGTAACCTTCAGCTCAATAAGGTGTCTGCCCAGTGGGATTTACAGCATTACCCTTTCTAAAGACTGTACAAATATGTGGCAGGAGTGAGCTAGAAGACACCATGTGGGTCAAAACCATAATGCTAAAAATAAAACACTTAAATTCTCTTGAATACTACAGAAACAGCATTTAAGAATTTATTGAAAAAATAATTTATATGCTTCCATTTTATCTAGGATGAATTCTTTTTTTTTTTTTTTTGCGGAATGCGGGCCTCTCACTGTTGTGGCCTCTCCCGTTGCGGGGCACAGGTTCCGGACGCGCAGGCTCAGCGGCCATGGCTCACGGGTCCAGCCGCTCTGTGGCATGTGGGATCTTCCCGGACTGGGGCATGAACCCGTGTCCCCTGCATCGGCAGGCGGACTCTCAACCACTGTGCCACCAGGGAAGCCCTAGGATGAATTCTTAATCTCAGTTATAGACCTCCCTCTTCCTATATTCTTAAATATCTATGCAGTAGTGTGCAGAACCTACTTCAGAATTTGTATTTGGGCAAATGCTCATGGTGAGCTGAGGCGACCATCTGTATAATTCATCAGAAAGATGAATGTACTTGAGGAGAAGCATAGTTTTACACGAATCACCTGTATAACTGCCTCAGATTTCCACATTATGTGCAATCCTACTTGGAATAAAATACTGAACTTTTTACCCATTAACAGATTTGCTAATAATATTAGTTATATTTTTGGTATTCAAAGTTTAGTTATCTGACCGCAGAGAGCTAGCCACTCATCATAACCTATTTAAATGCATATAAAGAAATTCTTTGATATTAGAGACACCTGGTTTTTACATAAAGCATAATGCCTAATTCAATTGTAGACACAGATGTCCACATTAATTACAATTTTATCATTCAGACAGCATTTATGCTAGCTTCATATGAACAATTTCCTTTACTTTTTCAATAAGTAATAAAGCTAGAGGCTAGAAATGGTAGAAACTGTAGATGAAAATCTGTATTTTTAGAATTAAATGTGAAAATGTGCGAAATTAAGGGATATTTACGTACATCTTTATGGCAACCTTTTACACTGCGTGACTAGCTCAAATATCTGTACAAAAATGGGGAGTGATAAATCCAATTGAAAATATAATAATGCACGTATGTGCATGCATGTGTGCATACACACACACACAGGCAGACGCTGAATTTACAAAATGTATTGGGTAGCTGGTGGCCATAGTAGAATGAAGGACAGGAGGTTATGAAGAGGCATCCCAGACTCCAATTACAGTTATACATTAATTGTGCATTCATAAAAGCCTGACAAATAATTGTTTTTCCAGGAAGATATTATAAGTAACATTTTAACACATGTAGGAAGAAAACATCTTAAATTCTTAAAATCACAATTAGATAAATTAAACAGTACAATAAGCTGATGGCTATAAAGAACCCTCGTTATAAAGACTTGTCCATTCATGTTTGAAACAACACCATGTCCTTTATTCATTCTAACATATAGTTTCTGTTAAGTTTTTAACTGTTGTAATGCATGGAAAGTAAATATTTTGAAATATAATCTAATAGAAAGCCACATACACAGTTTAATCTGTTTATATTAAAAACATTTCTAAGGTGTGGCTAAAATTAGGTTTATTTTCAAATTACGTAAACTGGAAAGGTTATTTGAGTTGTTGTTTTCTAATAAGTAGATGATTAATTGCGTTTTCCTGAGCAATTCTGTCAGGACACGATGGTAATTTAGCTAATAACATGTTGTCTTGTGTTCTGAGAACACTGAAGAATCCAAATTTCATTTTCTGGGCAATGTACTGAGGTCATTTGGTACAAAAGAGAAAAGTGGGATAAAGTTTTAATGTTAACTGGGAAAAAATTCTGGGAATAAATACTTTTTTAATAGGAATATTAACACTTGCCTTTGTTACGTTAATTGCACATCTCACTTAAAAAATGGAAATGCTAAATATTTCTAGGGACATATCATTACATTTCAATAACTGGGATAATCAAAGTGAGTCCAATTTATCCTGAGGACAGTAAATCCGCAAAGGGCGAAAAGACAAACTATACATGAAAACACTTAGTCCCACTTTAAATTTTACAGTATCTATATATTTGTCTACGTATTTAAGGATGTAGTCAGCAAAAATATTCACATTAAACTATCAATACTTACAGAAATTATTTTTCTTCTACTCAGGAAGACCATTTGTACTAAGTTAACATGGGAAACTTAGAGGAAATCCTCCTTAGGAGACCTACTCAACTGATCATTTCTCTTTAGAATATAGTTCAGGAAAGTAATTAAAGAGGTCTCAGGTGTTTTCATCTGTAGGTCACTCCTTTCAATGCGAATTACAGTTCATGGGTAAAGTTGACATTTTTGGTGAAATAACATCAACTCAGTTTCTTCTAAACAAATGTCTACATCAAAAGACTGTAATTATTGCACAATTCGTGGCAGTGAAGTGACCAAGGATTAGATGGTCATTTATGCTCTTACCTTTAGGTGCAGTGCCTTCTCAAGAAAGCCTAATGTGGACAAGCTAGCAGAGGATGTGAAAGCAGGTGAGTCCATCTGCTTATGTTTTGTATTACTCTTTCCATCCGAAATCACCTTAATCAGCTATTTTACCATTGAAATAACATACAAAGGAAGGAATTAATAGTTACCAGTTGTGCAATAATATAAGTCATAATGGAAGTGTTTTGTGAGCAGACTTCACACTGCCACCCCCAACACACACATACACACACACACGCAAGTTTAATATGCCAAATGGAAGTGTATTAATAGTGGTTCACTTTTCCAGTATTTCTCAAGGTATGGTTCACTGACCCAATTAACAGTGGCAGTCAGAAAGTGGAAATTGTGATTACGTCCCCTAGGAAAACTATATACTATATGAAGAAGAAAACTGTAAGGGCTAAGAAAGTAAAAATGTTCAGTTTGTATCTTATTTCTACTGGAGGGTGCAGGGATTGGGAAGGAGACGTGGAGAAAAAGCCCAATCAAGACTTCATGGGATTAAGGACTGTGGAAAACTCTTTGCCAAGCGCACAGTTCTAAATGCTTGGCTGCACATTCTCAGGATGAAATGATAGAGAAAAGGTATGGACAGACGTAGGGCTTCCTCATGTCCAAACTGAACTCATATATTTTCATTTGCTCTTTTAAACTACAAGAAGAGTGTTAACTGAATGATCCTATGAAATGCAACAGAGTTCAGATAGCTTAGAGAATCATAAATATAGAAATGGCACTTTATTTTATTCCTGGAGGGAAAGGGTTGTTTTGGGCACTTTCCATGGCTCAGGGAGCAGATTTGTTAATTTCCTGGCAATAGAGAAATCTTAACCTCAGATTCTTAGCCATGTAATTCCTGTTCATCAGCAACTGAGTCCAAACTGGAACACTGGGAAAGGAGAACGAACATTCACCCATCAAATGTGTGGGTTGTTACCAGATCAGTGGCACCTCACAGCCTCTGTTCCTGTGTGCAGCTTTGCTATAAGAAAGGTAGCTAGTTAAGGACATATGTACCTTAGAAAGACTCTGACATATATTTTCAACTGTAGTGAGTTAGGCAGAACGCAAAGCAGAGTAATAAGAGTTAATGTTTTCACCTATTTATTTTTATATTTCACATGTATATTTTATATGTTCAATGTAGGCAAGAATTGCTAATGTTACTGTGAGGTGAAATGTTAAAAGTAACTCAGGAACAGGTAGTATATATAAAGACCAACACAAATGCATGGAAAATATGGGTGAAAAGAGAAAAGGATAAGGTTTAAATGATTCAAAACCTAAACAAAATTAATATATAGATATACTATCCTCCATTCGGTGCATGAGAAAATTATTTGATATTGGAATTAAATATCTTTATTTTCTGGTTTTCTTGAATACAACGTCTTCAAATTTTCAATGATTTCAGGAATTTAAAAAACTAGCTATTTTTAATCTGGGTTCCAAGAGAAAGAGAAATACGCTGAATTGATTGCTATACCTTGGAAAACGTCAATTTTACTATTTTGACCAAATAGGCTAGAAATAATGGGACCCTATTGCCTTCATATTCCAATATTACTTCCAAAATAAGAGCAAGTAAAATCATGCTCAGGATTCTTTGACTATAAGAAACAATACCTTCTTAGAAGGCAAATGAAAGAAATTCAAGATCAGTAACAATAGAGAAAAGAGTCAACAAAAGGTTTCAAAATTCTAGCATTATAAGATTAAGCGTAATAATCACAAGACTCTCAGTGTTCACACAGCTGTCATAAAAAGTGAAAGTTAAAATTATTCTTGGTAAATTCGTGTGTCTGTACAAGGTGTCATCTTCAGGTTACCTTGGCTTGAGTTAAAGACCTTGTCGTTTGAATTTTTCATGAAAGCCTCTCTGTGGCTTGAAAGCTTGAAGTTGTTCTCCAGTGTGCAGTCCTAGCCTCTGGCACACTGTGTGATTAATGGCAACTAGTTTGATTAGTTTAAATCTGGAACATAAATTTTAATTCAGCTTCCTTTTCCCCTCTTAACAGTTCTGCCTGACATCCCTGTCATGCACAGGCAAAAATCTTTATTTTCAGAAGGAATAAATCCTTATGGATTTGAGAGAAGTAAGTCATCTGGGATGAGGAACTAGTAAATATATTGCCAAATTTTCACTTTAGATACCATACGCCTAAAGAAATATGGATGCCCCTTACCTGAGATTAAACAATGCTTTTCAAAGTCTCTGGAGTCTGGATATATAGTTGCTGATCAATGGTTATTTTTATCACAATTTTCAAAGAAAGGATCACCAACTTAGCTTTAGAATGTAAAATCAGTCTTCAGACTTTGCTATTATGACTTTGATGTTTGTATGCCTGACTCAACACAGAAAACCCAAAAGATCTGGAAAGGGCCATAGAGCAATGTGCTTTCATAAGGGAAGTGTTTTGTTTAAATTTTTCTAATGTTTTATGAACAGTTATATGAAGCAGATGTAGCCTACTGAAGTCAATGGCTAGATGAAATATAGTTATATCAATAATTTCGCTCTACTATAAGTCCTATATCCTGGGAACAGAGCAGGTGCTCTGCTGGCCGCAAGAAGGGACAGTCAGTTTTGCTGCTACTAAGATACCTGGGTAGAGAAGCAGCACTCCAGAGCCCCTGGTGTGTGATTAAAAACTCCCTCCCCCTTGTGCTGAAAGTCTCAATCATTTGAATCTATCTCCTTTGCAGTGTCTATGTGGAGATATTCACAAGTCTGAATAAAAATGAGGTACATTTCACGTTAGTATGTTATTAAAAATTTAGCTCTAGCATTCCTGGTGACAAGTGACATATTCAAGCAAATAGCTGTGTTACCACTTCTGGGCTTTATCATATTAAAGAGGAAATATGTTGCTAAAAATATGATGACCCCTGTCACTTTATTGCTATGGTCTAAGCAATCATGGCTAATTAATGATTTTCTGTATCATCTAAGACAAATCAAGAATTCCATCTAGAGCAGTTATTGCAGAAATATACTGTGTTAGGCCCCAGTTAAGCTTTTGTTGATTTGAAGTAACACTTTTCCTACATAAAAAGTACAAAAATACTCACTGAAGGTTACTGAGAAGTTGTTTGATTTGACATAAAGATGAAGACACACTTCTTTTCTGAGACAGTATACTTTGTGATTCACAGGATAACTTGCATCACACGCAATTTAATGAAAGCTCTCAAATAAGCGATTTTATTCCTATCCATGATTGCAGACATTTACAAAACCATAACATCTGAGTTCACCTTAAAAAATAACTTATATAAAGCAGTGATATACACAGCACAAAATAGATCAGGGAGGGGCAGGAGCAACTTTTAATAATTAAAATGTAAACGTGAAAAAAAGGATGGAATAAAAGTCCCTACTTATTTCTACTTAAGATGTCATGTGATAGTATTTTACAATGTCCTGTGGGTCAATGTATGTATGTGCATGTGTCCATATAACATACACACATACAATACATTCTCTTTCCCACACATATACATACACAGATAATCATTTGCAGTTCCGTTGAGGGCAATTCTAATATGCCGCTCTGTACAGTTGTTCGAATCACGTTTGGACCCGCTTTCTTCACAAAATAGGGGAGAGAGCAGGAAATAAAAAGGTTGGTTTGGTGTGACTGAGATTCCTTTGTTTAACTGTACACTGTGATGAATAATTTTCTTCCGTAGTAGTTCTGTGAAGGGCTGACTCACTGTGGTTTCCATGAGGAGACTTGGTAATGGATCACACACTCATTGTCATGCTAGGGGAGTACTAGAAGGAGAGAAGAATCCATATTTTAACAACAATTCTTCTACAGGCCACTAACATTTTCCTTGGTAAACAATAGTAACTGTGAATTTTAATGTCTTTTATGCACAAGCTTTAAATACAGCATAAAAATAAGAAAGCATAAAAAGAGTAAAATTATACAGAATTGACTGTCCTGAACTGTTAAATATTTCCTCTGGAAAGCAAGCAGTCTCATTCTGTCTCTGAGCTTAGGGGTTTGATAAGTATCTAGTCCCTCAGCTTTCTCCTAGCCAGATTCATGTTTCATAGGCCCTTGGAACAATTTGGGTAAATCTAGTCCAAGGTTGATTCATAATAATCAAATACGTGTGAGGGATAGGATAGTCTTTGTTAGCTGTGTAAACTTGGGAGGTTACTAACCTCTCTGTGCTTGTTTCCTCACCTGTAAAATCAGCTTAATGATAGTATCGATCTTAAACGGGTTTTGGGAGGACTGACTATAAAACCCTTAAAACTATGTATTTATTGAATACACGGAAAGTGCTCAGTAAATGCTGGAGTAATAGTATAACTCCCAGCTGGCCATAAGAAATCCTTATTTAAGCATTTAGAAAATACTTAAAGAGTCTGATTTATACTTTAGCATATAAACTTCTTCCTTGAAGCTGTGACTCCTAGCTCAATCCACAAGCATTTCTGGGTGGGAGTAGGGGCATTCTTGTTACATGTTACTTGTCAGTTTGAGGCTGACCATTGGTAAAAGGCGAGACTTTCAGAAATTTGGAAAAGTGGTCTTAACAAATGACAAACAGCAATTATTTTGATAATGATGCCAATCTACCCTCATATGCTTGAGGAATAGACTGTGACAGAAAAGTTCTAGAGCAGCTCTGCCCAACAGAACTTACTTCAACGATGGACACGTTCCACAACCTGTGGTGTCCAGTATGAAAGCCACTAGCCACATGTGGCAACTTGAGCCCACGAAGTGTGGCCAGTGCCACCGAGGAACTAAAATTTTTTTTTTTTGGTACGCTGGCCTCTCACTGTTGTGGCCTCTCCCGTTGCGGAGCACAGGCTCCAGACGGGCAGGCTCAGCGGCCGTGGCTCACGGGCCCAGCCGCTCCGCGGCACGTGGGATCTTCCTGGACCGGGGCACGAACCCGTGTCCCCTGCATCGGCAGGCGGACTCTCAACCACTGCGCCACCAGGGAAGCCCAGGAATTAAAATTTTAATGTTATTTAACTTTAACTTATTTAAATATCTCCACGTAGCTGGTGGCCACCATCTTGGACAGCACATTATAGATCCCCTGTGACGGGAAGGAAGAGCGTCTATTTCCAAGTGGTAACGGTTTCCATATTTAATATGACCTCGTGAATATTTTAAATGCTTTATGAGAACCTGTGAGGACCAGGGCAAAAGGGAATTCCTTTTAATGCGCTAATAATGATTGCGCCTCATGGAAAGAGGCAGATAAAATGAGAGGGTTTGGTCCCAGGCTGCAGGGGCTTAACCAGGAACAGTGATGGTCCTGGGAAGGGGAGCATGAACCTTCTAAAAAAGGAACAGACAGAACAGAAAGAAGTGAATTCCAAATGAGCGGAGGTCGTGCAGGAACCAGAAACAAAGTATAAGGTGTGTACTAGATAGGGATGGATTTGTTAATATGGTGAAAGCAGGATTTCCCAGGGAAGAGCACAGGGTGACAGTGGCTCAGCTGGCAGAAGTCTGGACTGGAGGTCATTAGAGTTTGATCTAGTGCTCAAACCAAAAAGCCCACATTGATCCTGAGTAAAAGCAGATGACTAAGCCTGAAAACGGGTCACTGGACCTTAGGGGGAGGATTGTTAATCCTTTAAACACAGGTCAAATCAAGGAAAAATCTACTTGTTAATCCCTTAATAGACTCAAATTTCCTCAGTATAGGAAAGCTAATTTACATATGTTACTGACCTTCCACATTGGATTACAGTGAGTAGGGTGATATAAAGGGGAGACCGCCAGAGAAGCGAAAGGGGATTCAGTTTGATAGAAAAACTCCCTCTTTATGCTTGATAGTGGCAATGAAAAAGCAAAGCTAAACAAAACCCAAAACCCCCAAACAATCATTGAGAAGGATCAGTGAAGTGGAGCCCACCCCGTCCCTGAGCTGGGAGGGGATCTACCCCCATCTCATCAGGAGATACCATGCAAATCTCCACTACAAATAATGACAGCACACTGCCATGACCTATCCACAACCTTTGACAAAATAATCATATTTTGGCATTTGACTTTCAGGGGCAAGACTAAACAAGGAGATAAATGGATACTAAGGTTTTATTAAAAGTAGAAAACATAAGAATATGGCAAAATGGGCATAGGAAATTTAATCTATGCTTTCTATGGCTACTGCTTATTTACAGTAAGGATCGGTGGTGAGCCAATCAGTACTGCCCAGTAGAACCTTCTGTGATGATGGATATGTTCTATTCTGTGCTGTTCAGTACAGCGCCCACACATGGCTGCTGAGCTCTTAAAACGTAGCTAGTGTAACTTAGGAACTGAAAATGTAACTGTATTTAATTTTAAATAGCGCAGCTAGATCATTAATCATTATTTTTTCTATATATATATATTTTTTGGCGGTATGCGGGCCTCTCACTGTTGTGGCCTCTCCCGTTGTGGAGCACAGGCTCCGGACGTGCAGGCTCAGTGGCCATGGCTCACGGGCCCAGCCGCTCCGCGGCATGTGGGATCTTCCCGGACCAGGGCACGAACCCGCGTCCCCTGCATCGGCAGGCAGACTCTCAACCACTGCACCACCAGGGAAGCCCATCAATCATTATTTTAAAGACAAAGCTTTTAATGGGTATATTGTGCCAATCTAAAAACAGTGAAAGACTTTAAAGCTTTTTTAAAGTCTCCTTTTTTAAAAAGGACTTCAAAGGATATGTTGGAAAAAAATTTTCTGGATAAGTCGTAATTAATTCTAGAGACCGTCTCATTTAATGCACATCCTGAATAATCAAATTTTAAAAATCCCTGAATCCTTTTTTCACAAGGATTATTCCAGTTCATTCAAATGCAATGTAACATTAGGGAATATAGTTAAGAATATATTATAGCCTTCATTCTAATTATACACCATTAAAAGTATGCGTATATAGAGACAAGTATATATGCACATTCTCTGCTACCAAGCATGGTTATTGGTTGCTCCCATTTCTTAACATTGGCAATTGTTAGGATTTTTAACCTGTGTTATTTCAAATATCTTAAGCAAATCTTACAGTAAAATGAGAATTTGTTACAGATTCATTGGGAAGTTAAGAGAGTTAGGCTTATTCAGGGAGGAAACTGAGTGGAAAATAGGGTACAACATGAAAGTCAGGGCCAGATTCAGTCAGAAAGGATGGAAGCACCATCTCCAAGCAATACAGCTCAAAAATTAGCAAGCATCTAATGAAATTTAAATTTTGAATAGTACAAGTAACTGTAAAATGATGCCCTAAGTGTATTTGGTACAGTAAAACAGATTGTATTTGTGTGTGACTGTCTTTATAAGCGATGGGCTGTTTGCACTGCTAAGGCTGTAAACTGCTCGTCTGCTGCTGCCTTTATTGAAACTCCTTCAACTAAGTAAGATTGAGGGAAATTGCAAACTTTCTAGGGAAACTCACAGAATGTGCCAGCAAAAAGGAATTTTGCTATTGATTACTATTCAAGCAGAAGTGGCTTACAGTTTTCTAGAAGTAGAAGAGCAAGCGTTAAATGGGGTATCGTATTTAGAGACATAAAATATTCATGGTGTATTGTCCTGAGACCACACTGCAATGTTTCTGTTGTACTGCTGCATCAATATGCCATGACATATTCTAGTGTTTGTGTCAGAATGCTGTGATATCAGGTTGCCCTGATATCACAGCATTCAAAACTATTCTGAGTCTGGTTCTCCTCGATCAAATGATAAAATGGCCTTACAGTGCTGTTGACTGCATCAGTGTTTGGTTATGCATGTAAAACATGAGCTAGAGAATTTATTATACCCAGTTCATGTACCATGGACTCCATCAGAAATATCCATTAAATCTTCGAACAATGTGCATACATTTCTGTTCACACACTTCAAGAACACTTCAGATCTTACATTTCTCTTCATACACTTCAAGAACACTTCAGATCTTACATTTCTATTTCTAAGCATCTATATAATATTTTTTCTTAATGAGAGATAATACTACAGGTACCTGAGCTGAACTAAAGTGAAATAAATCTAGTGTGTATGTGACTATGTAAAAAAAAAAATTGGGGCATATGTGATTTCTTTACAAGAGAAGAAAATGAAAAAAGGCAGTAAGGGTAGTAGGAAATGATCTACCACCTCGTTTCTAATTTCTGTTTGACACCATGATTTTAATAGCATGTTTGCTCAGTATGGTGCAAATATTCTGCTAAATTAATTCAAGAAATAAGACTAACTGCTTTCTTTACTTGAGAGGCACGAAGCACTATTCCTTGAATTAAAAGCCTTTTTGTATTATGTTTTTAAAGCCAAACATTTTATAGAGTTTGAACACTAGGGGGCATCTTTGTTTCTTGAAATAAAGGCTTTTTTTGGATCCCCCCCCAAAAGAGTCTGAATGTTGAAACATTTTTTGATTCCTATTTTCTTGTGTAAAGTGTGTTGGCACTGCAAGGTTTCTGCCTTTGGATTGGACATTTCTGTTTCTATATTGATTACATTAAGTAGTATGTGTAAGGTGACTGGGATAGTGTCTGTACATGATAATCAGTCAATAGACGTTTGCTGTCTGCCCAGGCCTCTTATATGGTTAAACTTCAAGATAAAGACCGACAAACCCTCAAAAGGCAGACTGTTCAAAAATCTGTGCTTTTCAGACTTATGTGCATTAAAAACCACTAGAATTCAGTTTGCATGTTTAGTTACTGGAAATGTTTTCTTTTTAAAAATTATTTATTTTTAATTGGAGTATAATTGCTTTACAGTGTTGTGTTAGTTTCTGCTGTACAGTGAAGTGAATCAGCTATATGTATACATATATCCCCTCCCTCTTGGACCTCCTGGTTTTCCTTGATGATAGTAAAGCTAACTTAGCGGAGATACCTAGTCTATTTACTTCAAGGCCTTACTACATTTGTCAGCAATGAATCTCTTTTGTCTTCTTCCTCTCTGTTCTCTTTTCTTGATCTTTTAAAAAGGTGCAAACAAAAATGTGTGGATATGATAGAGGAAGCCACAGATAACCAGGGTGTCACTCATAGCATGTAGACCCCTCACCTGGCAGACAGAACAGCGCAGCCAGTGTGGACCCGCTTCCAAGGCTGCACTACCCTCCAGGCGGTGGTGCAGGTTCTCAACCATCATCCAAGTATTTCTCTTTTGGGGACTTTGCTAGTGGGGACAGGAGAGAGGGAGGGGGGAGACAGGAGGGAGCTTCTGTTTTCTGCTAACTCTGCACAGCAGTCTGGCGTTTTACCTGCTTCTTGGCTTTAAGGGTAGCGAGGCTGGGTCAGGAGTCAGGGTGGGGGAAGCCCTACTCCAGTGGCTCTATATGCTACGCACATATTCCCAGAGGGATCTGCTATCCAGCATGTGCATAATCCACTTGGGGTTAAAGGATGAGGCTGGTGTTTATTCTGCACAAAGTAGTTTTTTAAGTCCTGTTCTATCTGATTCTCTGATCCCCGTGAAGAGCTTTCTGATGCCAACTCTGAAGCAGCTCCCCTCTCTGGCAAACAAGGCGGCAGTCGCCCACAACAAATCTGGGAAGGAAGGAGGAGAGTTCCTGTCGTCGCTGCCCCTAAAGCTAAAGTCACGTGGAACCTTTTTAAAGAAGTTTTCTTTTCCAATACAAAATTAATACTTTCCTTGGTGCTCTTAAAACACCTGGTTTATATCTATTGTAGCACTTATTAATCTGACATATGGTTTAATTAGTTGTGTAAACATGTTCTTCCCATCAGATTGCATTCTTTGAGGTTAGGGATGTATTATGTTTGTTTCAGAATATTTTGTCCTTAACCTAGTGCTTTGCATAGTGCAGGCTCAATACATGTTGAATTGAACTGAATTAATTATCATATACCTCACTGAATTATACCATTACTGGAAGAATTAGCATAAAATGAAATTAATGTCTCTAGTTAGATAAAGTGAACATTAATTAATTAAAATTAACTAATTTGTCCATAGTCTTGAAGCAAACTAGTGAAAGAAACGGGCTCTAAGAAATCCCATAATCCTAAGCATTATGAAAAACTATATAGTTCCTCACATTTTTCTATTTCCTCATCGACAGGCTAATCTTTTGATTTCTTTAAATATGAGTTTTTATGTATACCTTCTTGGTTCTCACTAATCATAAATATCCTGCAAATAAAACAGATAAACTAAAGATCATAATATTATTTCTAGTTTTAACAGAAATTAAAGTCTAAAAACAAGGGAAGTCTTGTCCCATGCCGAGGTGCTAGGTCAACACCAAGAAATAAAGGAAACCACAGAACACTCCATCTTGGGTTCCATTTTGGGAAGCAGCCATTCTGTGCAAAAGTAGGTATGTTATTAGCCACCGCTTCAAATTCTGATGGCATCAACTCTGGTAAAGGTCTGGGCAAAATGAAGGTAATTTTCTCTTCTGATTCTGTGTATAGTTTGGTAGATCCTCCATTACTTTAATGATGGCGGTACATGTATTGGAGGCACTGATTCTATGAACATGAAACTAGTTTGGGTTCTGAACTCCTTTATTCCAGTTCAGGAGTTCTTAGCAGAGAATGTGCATCAGCATCACTGACGAAGCTTTTTCACATGGGAGGATGCCTGGCCCCACTCCTGGAAATTCTGATTTGCTGGGTCCAGGGAGGGTTCTGGGAAATTGTATTTTTAAAAATCCTATAGATGCTTCTTATGTGAAATATTAGTTAATAAATTATTGTATAATGCAATAAGTCCTTGAGAAAAGATACCATGTTGTCCTTTTGGTCTTTCCAGTGCCTAGCACATTGCTTTGGCCTGTAGACAGTGCTCAGTGACTGTTAAATGAAGGAATAAATTTTATCGCTTCTCCATTTGCTCCTATCTACTTCTGTGGAGACATGAAATGATATTGCCTTTGCTTAACACTATAGTCACACAGAAAACGACGTGGATATCCAGTTCAGGTTAAATGTAAATAACTCGTTAACATACAAGACAGGAAAGTCTAGTGCATAATGTAAAGACATCTTAGAGACAATTTTCAGAGCTTTCAGGACAGCACTGAGAATAAACCTGGTTTTGCAGTGATCAAAGACATTTTAGTAATGTGAAAAATTTATAAAAACGATCACATATGCAACCTGTTTCTAGTACGTTCTTTTATGGTGGATGTTTTCTAACGTAAAATTAGTATTAAAGTTTTTGTCTTTGTAACTATGTACATAGAATCGGAGTAGAAAGTTTATTTTTTAATACTTTCAAAGAAATTCCACTTAGTTTTCTAACTTTTAAAAGATCAACCTATTGAACTCTAGATAAACAGTCGTAATAATGGCTTTATGCATTTATTCTAAAGAAGAGCTTCAGAAATAAAATCTGGATATAGTAACGTAGTCAAGGGAATACTTACACTCTCACTCTGAAAAGGATTTAAGAAATTTCCCCCCATTTCGCCATCATCCCTAGGAGTGCCCGGCTGATTACTCAGGCTCATATTATTGGGAGAATTCTGTAAACAAGATTTAGAAAACAAAGCATTTTGAAGATTTTAATTTCCCTTTTACATGGTACTGTTTCAAACATGGAATCTATACCATCATCTCTAAGGACAAAGCAGACTTATAATTCCAATCTCAGACTTCTACCATGGATTCTGTTCATTCTTTGCACCTTGACAAGTACTAATCCTTTCCCAAATGAAAATTAAAAAACAGAAAACCCAAAATAATTCACTGTAACTCTTTGTCTTAGTCTCAGAATCATTTATTCCATTTCCCACTCTCAGTTCATAGAGTTCCTAGACTTCTGGAGAGTATAAGAAACATTCCCAGGAGGGGCATGATAAAGTGTGCATTCTACCCACTGATCAGGTGGGATGGAACAATAACTTCCCTGGGTGATTTTACTAATCAAACTCGAAAGGTCACTGTTTTGATAAATATTTCCCTTTAATTCTACATGTGGTTTACATAGTAACACGACTTTAACCATTATTTTTATATGAACCATAAGGAAAAAAGGAAAATGGTTAACGATAGTTAAGAACAAGAGAAATAAATACCTCAGGACTTGAGAATTCAGTATGTACTTGTACAGGAAAAGGAGGCTCAGAGGTGGAGTGATTTAGAACCCTTTCCTATCATTTGTTTGAGCAGATTTATTTGAAACTTTTAAGATAAAATGGCTGATATTAGCAATCTAATCAAACACAAAGTTAACAGTATACTGCTTTATATTCTATTTAAGTTCGCTAGTCTTGTTTTTGCTGTGCGACTTTAGCCACGTGAGGTCATCTGATACTCCACGTCGATAGGGAATACAGAATGGCAGCGGCGTATAAAGCATGCTCACACAGGATTGCAACTGTGACTAAGGGACTCTTGTAAAAATAAACTTCAAGGTTAAAAACTTTTACTTGTTATTTCAAACGTAAGTCAGGTTTTAGAGTTTTTTCCTGAGCTGTTGCCATTTTATATTTTGTTTTTGAATAAGTTTTTAGATTTTTTTACAAAAAATTGCTCTGAGGATTTTGACTTAACTAAACCAAGTTAGGCAATAAAAACGAAAATGTCATGAATGGGTTATCCCCAGAAGAATATGTGCTTTTTAAAAATATGGTTAAACTGTAAAGCAGAGACAGGTAGATGAGCTGGTAGAAATAGAGCTTGTATCTTGTCCTGCTGTGCACCCCACAGGGAGGATCTGAGAACAGGGATCCTCTGAAGTCCGTAGGAGCTCCATTTGCCAGTGAACCCCAAGGGCTGGGGAACCACAGCTTAATGGAATAAAGAGGATTCTATTTTTTTTTTTTTTTGGAAAATTTTTTTTTCTCTGGAAATGTTAGTTTCCCAAGTAACTGGACTTTGAAATGAACATGGATAACCTGATTTCCTGAAAAAAAAAATTAAGTAAAATTGAAATGCAATTAACTAAGCTGTAGGTAACTAAGCTACAACTCATGAATAAAGTTATTAATCAACTGTGTCTTGAAAGCAGGAATGATAATGCTTACTTAGCTCAAAAAAGGGCAAATTTATAAAAACACTATAAGATTTACCCAAAATCTATAAGTCTTTGGTGAAGGCAGATTTGTCATTTCATACATAATGGAGAAACTGGCAATCTTGGAATAAAAAATAATCTAACATACCTATACAGGGGTATTTGAGCATGTATTTACAAGCTGCATACTTTTACATATTCAAGCAGATATATGAAACGAGCCCTGTCCATCCTTGCATAATATTCACACTCCTAGCCTTAAGTACGTGAGGTGCCCTGAGAGGAGCAGCATATCTCTGACTAAACTGGGGTGCTCCCAGACTCTGCTGCACTTTTGCCGTGTATCATTGCTTTTTTAAAAAAAGTTTTATTGGAGTATAGTTGATTTACAATGTTGTGTTAGTTTCAGGTGTATCAGTTATACATGTACATATATCTACTCTTTTTTAGATTCTTTTCCCATATGGGCCATTATAGAGTATTGAGTAGAGTTCCCTGTGTGATACAGTAGGTCCTTATTAGTTGTCTCTTTTATATATAGTAGTGTGTATATGTCAATCCCAATCTCCCAATGTATCCCTTGCTCCTTACCACAGGTAACTATAAGTTTGTTTTCCACATCTGTAACTCTATTTTTGTTTTGTAGATAAGTTCATTTGTATCCTTTTTTTAAACTCCACATTGAAGTGATATCATTTCTTGATTTGCAATTCTGAAAGTTTGGCTACCTTCAAATTGATTCCTGACTCAAAGTGTCGATTTAAAAATATCTGAAGTTGGGCTTCCCTGGTGGCGCAGTGGTTGAGAGTCCGCCTGCCGAGGCAGGGGACACGGGTTCATGCCCCGGTCCGGGAAGATCCCACGTGCCGCGGAGCAGCTGGGCCTGTGAGCCATGGCTGCTGAGCCTGCGCGTCCGGAGCCTGTGCTCCGCAATGGGAGAGGCCACAACAGTGAGAGGCCCGCATACCGCAAAAAAAAAAAAAAAAAAAAAATCTTAAGTTTAAAAGTAACATTACAGTAATATTTAAATACATATAAAACACTTCATGGTGTTTCTGTTTTCCATGCTATCTTTTCATAGCATGGTGGCTCAGCATTAAATGTTTTTAGGGGGCAGTGGTGGTGGTGTATATGAGAACACTGAGAGGCGGATTAAAAGGACACATTCAACACACAAAACTGAGCTAGTATCAGATCTCTGAAACCTCTTCCTATCTAGCTCACTGGGTATATTTGAAAATCATGAAATGATAGAACACCTTTAAAAAATCTGAGGTAATCTCTGCAAAATGTTGTGAAAACAACAAAAGTTGCTCAATGAGGAGTCTTAAGGAAATTGTGCTGTCCATGGTCCCTGGGTGACATGATGAAGATATAGCTAAAGATATACTCAGTATTGGTATCTGAGGAACAGCTAAGACAATGGTTCCAAGCACCAACCCAGAGCAGGTTATGACGGTGGGTGGCAATGAACTGTGTGTATGCTGCATATAACTGTAGCTATGTTTGTGTGCAGTGTCTCCAGTAGATTTCATCAACAAGGCAAGAATATAATGCACAAAAAGGGCGTAGGTTGGTCAAACAACTTCTTAAAATGGAGTAAGAAATTTAAAAAATGTAATACTGATGCTTGACAAAATACAGGTTTAACTGGAGAATTAGGAAGATGCAGCTAGAGACCCAAGAGCAAGTTTGAACACAATTGCTAAGCAGAAGTGGTTAAGATCATCTTCTGATTCACAAACAAGAATGATTAGAAAAAGAATAGGATGAAAAGGAATGAGCCCAGGAAATAAGAGAAAAGGGAGAAGAGAGCTTCTTGAGATGGCCGGACATGTGGTGGAAGAGGTGGGGAAAACGAAGTTAGTGACAACTTGGACAGCTTGGAGTAAAAGG
The DNA here is from genome assembly GCF_949987515.2 of Delphinus delphis. Taxonomy (NCBI): domain Eukaryota; kingdom Metazoa; phylum Chordata; class Mammalia; order Artiodactyla; family Delphinidae; genus Delphinus; species Delphinus delphis. Next base: position 108,739,652 of record NC_082685.1, on the reverse strand, counting down.
CTGAAAAATTCAGCTGTGAGTCGAAAGACATAGGGAAAAAATAATTGGGAGGGGCGTTTATAATACGTTTGATGCTGCTGATTAGAGATAAAGTGACAGACAAGTGGAGATGGGACAGACAATAGTGGTACCATCACCCAGACAGCCTGGTTAGAGCCTGGAGCCAAGGAATGAAGAGTGGGGGCAGGGCAGAAATGAGATGCTTAGGAGCCCATTTGAAGGTGGATGCAACCAGTCATTTCCAGTACATTGTTAAGTGGCAAGTTTATTACTTGGGCATAATTCTTTTTTATTTATTTATTTATTTTTCTTTATTTTTACTTATTTATTTTGGCTGCCACGCGCGGCATGCAGGAGGATCTTATTTCCCTGACTAGGGATCGAACCCATACCCCTTGCAGTAGAAGCGCAGAGTCTTAACCACTGGACCGCCGGGGAATTCCCTTGGGCATAATTCTTATGTCAGTTGAAGTGTACTTGAACTTTCCTTTGTAAACTTTTTCCCTATTGTATTTGTTTGGTCTCCTTAGTTATACTGAGCTTCTTGAGGGCAGAGACCATATCTTGTTTGTCTTTGGAATTGCATAGCCCAGAATAATGCCTTGGCACATTAATGTTTACTGAATGAAGGAATTCCTGCCGAAGTACAAACCATTTGAGGGCAAAGATTATGTTTGTATTTAAAGAAGTCTTTTGTATTTCCCCATAGTGCACAAGGCAATACTCAATACATAAAAGTACACAATGGGTGGTCAATTAATGCTTAAAGAATAAACAGTAATCACTAGGCAAGAGAATGTTAGCAGCAGCAGGCAGTGTGGTGGAAAAACTTGCTTCTGGGTATAGGAATGGGAAAATAAGCATAGAAGGAATAGCAATGGATCTGATATGAGGGCAGATTAGAAGATGGTATTATGGCCCTTAAATTTTTTTTAAGTGCTTTATAAATTACAAAGTACGTTCCCGTATAGAATTTCATTTACATCTATGTAGTGTACAAGGTTATGTCAGTGGAAACTTTACGAAGACGGCCTTAAGCAATCTGGATGTTCCCGCCTTTGTGTAATGAAGAATTATCTTTAGACATTAGAATATGTTTCTCAAATATAACTTCAGACATTTTACTGTGACCACAAAGCACAATTCAGCCAACATCAATTGTTAGATACCTAAGACAGCCAATACAATCACATTCATCTGGTTTGCAAAGGTGCTTCCCAAAAAGAAGGCTCTAACGGTATTATACAATTAATCTTATTTTGAAAACAAGGTTTTTGAAGGCTTACCTAATACTATTTCTCACAGAGGTAAGATGGTGCCGTTTGTATATATCTATTTTTAGAAAAGAAAAAGATCTTCCTGATTGTTTCTAAACACAGACATCCAAAGTGCATGATGAAGTTCCTAGGCCAAGCAGCCAGGCGATGCAGATACAATGTCAGAATGCCAATTAAACGCTCTCTCTCTTTTTTTTTTTAGCTTGAAGTCTTAATTTATAAGTTTCTATAGCTCAACTTCATTTTATTTTTCTTGGCATCAGGAATTTTACTTTATTATACATGAATATAAATTCAAAGTAGAATTAAAAATGAAGTCATCCTTTAATGAATTTCTGTATTTATTGATATAAAGAAGACTTCTGAGAGAGTCATTCTAGTGGTAGTTAATAATTAGTTCTTATCAGCCATTCTAAATATACATTTGACCCACAGAGAAGTATTTTAAAATTCATCATCACCTAAAAAGTATTTAGGTATTCTTCAAAAAATATACGGCATCTTACCAAAGGATTAATTTTAGAAACTCAGACGACTGACAGAGGAAAAACAGAGACATGTGCTATTGGAAGGGTCACTTTCCTACTTCTATTAATATAATTTTCCTCTAATTACTTTCTTACTCTATTCTGTGGAACTATAATAATGATTGAGGACATCAGCATTGCCTGATAAGAGTTTGGAATACAAATGAGATGTATAAATGCAATGCCCTTACAACATATAATAACCACTTTTTTAAATTTACCTCTTCTCGTGTTGCTCTAGATTTCTTTACATTTTCAAAAGATTAAAGTATGTCAGTTTGCTTTACAAATGTGTAACATCATAATGTGATTAAACTGATTATTATTTGTTTGGATATCAATTAATCATGTATATCACATCCTGTAAATGAATCCTAGCATGCTTTGAAATATTCTTAAAAGACTAATTTTACCCTTTCCTACAGATTATATGCATTAATATTTTAAACTTCTACTTAATTATATTTGGCCTTCTACTTTCAAACTCTTTAAGAACAAAAGTCATAATGTTATTCTCAAACTTAATAAGAGTTCTGTGTAGAATAAAACACAGATAAAAAACAACACAATACATAATACTCACCTTGGAAATACTGTCCATATCTCCTGAGCCTAAAACAAAATATGGAAAGAAAGCCTTTATTAGGTAATGATTCTATCTGTAAATTAAATACTCCTTTAAAATAAACTAATGTAGTAATGCAGTACACTGTATGTATTTTGCAGTGTATATCTCCTGGACTTTTGAATCTCAAAAAATTACTTTTCTCTTATACTGTGTGGTAAGTAAGTATCATCTGATGACAAATGCAAGTAAGAGTTGTACCTTTCCTTCCCAATCATCTACTTTTTTTGGTAATGCCAGAATAAAAAACTATTGCTATCATAAATTCCTGAAGGTGAAACAGTAGACATATATATCCTACTCAATTCAAAATTTTAAAATGTGTACACTAATACACGTGTATATATATTTATAGATATGTAAATAGAGAGCAAGAGAGAGAGAGAGATCTCTATTTTCTGAAATGATGCTTCTGTACATCTGATAAAGTACAAAACAGGCATTTGCAACAATACCTGACAAGATTCTGAACCATGTTTTACTATAATAACCAAAATCAAAGCATAATATTTTTAAGAAAATTTTGGCAGCAACAAATATTCATGGCAGTCCATCAAAAGTAAAAATGTCTTCAAAATGTAACACTGTGGGTTTATTTTAATTCTTAGGAGAAATGGACAATCAATACTAATTTCTTACTTAAGAAATGGAATCATAACTTAGGTAACAAAGAAAAATAATCAGATCCTCGCCACAATTTTAGCTTTATTTTTAACTATTTAAATAATTTTCCTGGCATAAAAATATTATAATATTTTAATAGTACAGCATTCAACAGACAGTCACAAATAAAGTAAAGGCTTATTAGCATTAGTTTATAAATAGGCATAATGTTAAATACTGAATGTATATATGCAATTATGTATCTATAAATATATGCAACAATATTCATTATAGATGACAAATATATGTGAAACTATTTTGCAAATTCTGTTCTAGTGAGTAATATAACTAAGAATCTTCTCACTATGACCAAATGCCATCTTTTTGTGAATGATTTTACAAATTAAAAGATTGGAAAGTAAATTATTTTGCAATAAATTAGAAAGTAAAATTCTAGAATGGTGCTATCCCCAGTAGACCTTTGTGTGATGCTGGAAATGTTTCCTTGGGCTGTCTGTTACAATAGCCATTAGCTCATGTGACTATATGCACTTGATATGTGGCAGTGCAACTGAAGAAGTGAATTTTACATTTAATTTGATTTAGAATTAAGTAGTCACACATGACTAGTAACTACCATAACTGGACAGTGCAAATTAACATTTTGAAAACGAGGCAAAACAAGCATGGATCCTTAAAAGCACAAAAGTCTATTAAAAAAAAAGTCTATCAAAGTGTTGTAAATAATTTCTTGATTATTGAAGTTACATAGCTTTTCGAAGTATCAGAGGATGGCACTTCCTGACCTAGGGTGGGGTTGTGAAATCCGTGTATAACCTGAGTTACTCATGGCATAGTTTCTCCAACTTAAGTAAAAGATGGTTCTTTTTCAAAGAAAAAAATTATCACAAACCTCCAACCCCACTGTCAACTTTTAAAATAGTTTTTGATATATGATGATGATAAACATACAAACATAAAATAAATGTCTTTTTTTCCCTTGTTTTGGTTTTGCCTTTGGCCTGCCTACATATACAGTATGCTGTGTGACCAGGTCAATTTTGTACCACTTGTCTCTGTTACTCACTGTTGTGAAACTTTTTGTTCACCTTGCAGATATTTGGCTTCATTTGGTAAGAAGACATCATTTATGAAGTATGTTTACAACCATTATTTGCACTACTTGAAATCAGCTTTATCATGAACACAGACAATGTGGGCAGTGTTCTCTCTTAAGAGAATCATTCAGATTATCCAGAATATGATTGCCAATTTTACTTTTTAAAAAGAGACAAACATTAAAATGCAAAAACAAAATCAAGACATTCTTGGAGAGGACTGAAGTTCCTCTGAGACTGTGTCTACAGACCTCTGGAGACAAAGGAACCCACTGTGAGGATACCATGGTCCTCTAGGTGCCCAAAGCAGCAGTGTCTCCTTTCATCATAAACACTCAGATTTTGATAAGTTAAAGTAAATACCTGTGAATATGAGCTAGGTTAGAACAATTCTCGCATATCTGATTTTCCAAATAATCTCTAGCCATCATAGCGAATATCCTATGGATTAAACTATCAGTTGTAGATAAAAGCTGAAGCACTTCAAAATGAGTTCCTATAAAAAGAACTTTGCAAATCATGATATTCACTATGTAGAATTAAGGTTTTGTTTTGAATTCATTTCTGAACATCAGATTTAATATCCTTACCTAAAGAGCCATTCATGTGATGTGACTCCATTCCTCCTAATCCACCCATGGGACCATCTGACCCAGGGCCCATTGGAAACTATTTAAAAAACGGAGAAAATGACTGTGATCACATTGAAAACAATTGTTCATCTCAATGTCACAATACCTATCTTTAACACTGTAAGACACTTCTATAACTTATTTTCATTTCCAAATTATGGAGATTATTTTCCTAGATTTTTTTCCAGCTTTCTAGATTCTCTAACTGGACTGCTACTTCCCTCATTCCATCTTCTCTATGTTCTAGATCTTCAGGCTAATCCTCATTCATATCCAAATTTTTCTTCAGATATCCTTAACCAGAAAGCACATATATTCCAGTGCAAATGAGAAGATAAGTATTCTATGCTATTGACAAATTCTGCTATTATAAACCAGAGGTAATTCTTAAGAAGCTGCTAAAGGTATTGGCTTATTAATAAGAATAACTGAACATCATATGCCAACATTAACATTTTTCTTAGCAGACAATCTATCTTTGTTCAAATGGACATGATAAATAATTTCATCTTGCAGGTTAAATACATTTAGCTCCTTGGGGAATAGCTGAATATAGCTAAGTCTTCTTGGCAGTCTCAACTATGTCAGTTCAGTCACAATTAGGCATTCAATAGCAGTTAGATTTAACATTTTTTAAAGTAGTGGTATTTCATTTTCAAATGAAACCTTACATTAGAAGCCTAGTACAACACAGATGTAAAGAGATGTGCTGTGGTAGAGTTGGTGGTGGAGAGCCCATGACCTGCCCGCTTAGTCTCTCCCTCAACTCCCCGGAATACTTCTAAGGAAACTCAGACCTTAGTTTGAAGACAGGCTATCTATAATTACCTTATGTTTACAGTCAAGATAGATTACTGAGAACACTTGTTCTTAAAACTTCCCATGCCCAAATCATTTCTTCCATGATACTAAATGTGTTGCGTGTATGTATGTGTATAGATGGGGCTGTGGTGGTCACTAATCATGTAGGCTTCGGGGGAAGACTGCCCTGAGTGGACACCCTGTATACCACCGACTCTGTGTGGAAAGAAGATAGCTTTCCTTCACCGTGCTCACACAAACCACATGCTTATACATTTTCACAGGATAATGCCAATTCTGTTGTCTAAAATTTTGTTGCTTAAAACACATGGATGGATTGTGTTTTTTAGATCTGGGCTGAGAAACTGGTGCCGGTGAGGCCAACAGCCTGTGAACCTCCTTGGTTTGGTCCTTTTATCCGGTCCCCACTGCGCTTTAAACAACACTAAGACTATAGGTATTATACTTGAAGCACATAATACTGCAGTCCTAGCCCTCAGCAGGCATTTGCTTTGACTACCTCTGGCTGAAATGAATGACATTTGGAAGAGTGACATATTCAGCTTCTGGTTCTCTTGAATCTCTTATCTTTGTAACAAGTAAGAGAACCAGAATGGAACACACTTGGATGATATCAGTTTAGCTGTCTGCAGAAATGTCTTCAGTACCATATGCTCTTGGTTTCCTCCCTTATTCCCTCCCTTTCAAATATCAAGTTTTAAGATCTGAAATTGCAGTATGAAGAGCTTTTCTACATTTGTGCTGCATTTCTGAAATGAACATTGTTCATGATCATATTCAGTGTTCTTTAAAATCTCTGTGAAAACACCTTTTAGACATTACTGACAGAAAATTCTTTTTCCTGAAAAAGAATTTATTTGATTATACAAAGGGAATACTGGTAACTGAAGGCAGTGCTGCTTAACAGAAATAATATGTAAGGTTCAAATGTGAACTACGTAAATAAAGTTAGACTTATTAGCAGCCATGTTTAAAAAGTAAAATGAAACAGGTGGTTAATTTTAATAATTTTACTTATATAATCAAAATTATAAACCAAAATAGTATAAAATTTTAGTGAGATATTTTATATATTTTTTCATATTAAGTCCTCAATATCCAGGGTGTGTTTCATACCTGCAGCACATCTCAGTCTGGACTAGCCATATTTCAAGTACCATAACATACTGGACAATTTAAAGTTTCCCTTTGCTAGGAAGCTCAATTATAAGATTTCATCCCCAGTTTTTGGTATAGTTTTGGAAATTCTTTATATGTGTTTTGATTTTTCTTTAATTTGAGCTACCTTTTATTCATATATGTATATATATCTATGTATTAACTGTATTTTCTTATATTTTTTGTTAATATGTAGTCTTATAGATATCATTTTTCTTTACGCGTTCATGGAAAAATCATGACCTATGCTTTATTAAGTACACTCAAATTCTTTCTGTAGAACTGCTTCAGTTCTATATTTAAACTCCAGGTTTCAAAAATTTAAGAAAAACAGGCATATTCAACTTCCTAATTTAGTTTCAAGTTTATCAGGAAAAAAAAACAACCACCTGAAGAAATTAGTGATGTGTAAAATGAGGTGAACATATGATTACACATTAACTGTCACTTTCAAATAGTCAATATTAATTATTAGGTATTTGAGATAAAATAAGGCTACATATCAACATTTTATAATTAAGTTCTGTTTTACATTTCCATTATATTGATATGAAATCTCTTGTTATGTATGTTATATATTATGTTTTTTTCCAACCCAGAACACAGAATTTGATTTTTTGATATCCAGTAAGATCCTGGATAATAAAATATAAAGCTTAAACAGTATCAAGGAAAAGGAATGTACTTAGAGCTTGAGTCTTCAAATGCATTCCAAAAATTTAAAAAAATGCATAGTTACATTAGGCCTGTTAGGTCCAGGAGGTACTGCATTCATTAAAGTATACATGTTGTCTCCAGAGTTGGTTGAGTCTGAAACAAAATATTACTGAATTAATATCTTTCATTATAATCTACGCCCAAGTCATCACAAAGTAATAATCAAAGATGATCTGGACACTTATGCATATATATAGCTACAGCACTCGAAATAGTCATTACTAATGTTCAGAAACAAATATCTGTAAGTCATTTTCTGACCCCAAAATTATCATTCTGAGGTTGTAAATTAGGAATATCTACCTAATATATTAGGAATAATCACTTGAATAATTCAGATCAAAAGGAATATTACTTTAAAAGTCTAAAGAGTTACTGTAAATTTTTTCTTCTTTAAAAAACATGATCTCTTTTGATTTCTCTAAGCAATTTATATGTATACATATAACAGAAATCTCTTAAAATTCAGATTTAGTAGCTTTTAACGTATTATTTCCTTAGGCTTCTTGTAGACCAATTTAAAAAACAGTTTATTTAGCTAATAATTAATAAAAGCTGGTGGAATATCCTGGCTTAGTTCCCACAGAAAGATATTAGAACGAGACTATACAACTGGAATGAAAATTCTCTTGCTTGAAGTAAAAGCCAGCTTCCACTAGTACAACTTTTGATAAAAATCTTTTCATTCATTTTATTTTTGATTCATTATAATAAAAATAACTGTAGTGTATATCCACATAAATATATGTAACATTTTACATTTCATGTCTATTAGCTAGTCCTAATTAAGTCTCTGAGTATATGTGTTTATAATGTATAGCCTAGAGTGAAAGGCTTAATGTTTTATATTTAGGCACTATCAATTATAAAATGTTTTTCTATTTTTCCACAATTATATAGTTCTTAAATATAATGTTGCAGGCCTCTATTTTGAAAAAGATGTTTTTCAAATGTTTTGTACTGATTCAAGGCAGAAGATAAAACTTATTTGCTTTCTCATGGCAATAACCATAGAGTGAGAAATGGGCAATTACTTTTCCTCTTGTTTTGTGATTATTAGACGTTAATTTATTATTTTAGAGTAGGTTACATGCCATTTATACTTTGTTTGTAAACAGTGATCCATAAACCTAAATATTATTTTTTATTTCTAGATTAATACATCATATTGTTGAGAAAGTTGAAATGCCCACCTCTGGTTGACCTGTTTGTTTATACTAAGTAAGCTCCTAATCTACTTTTGTGGCCTTAACTATTTTTACATCCTTATGTACACTATACTCCTGTCAACCCAGGCTACTTGTTCTTTCTTGCATATGGTCATTCTTTTCCATCACCTTATTTTTGTTCTTTCTTCCTCTGAGCATCTTCTCTACACAGTCTCCGCTTACTGAAATTATACTCTCACTATTCAAGGCCCATTGCCAATGCTACCTCTTCCATGAAGTTTTCCCCTGATACTTAAAAGTATGTGAGTGCTCCTCTACCACTGAATTCTGCTTTGCATTATAGTTAATATTTTGTCTTATTTTTCCCTCCTGCTTCAAACTAGGTTATAATTTCTTTGAGAGGAGGAAAGGGACCATATCTTACTCATGTTGTGTACTATAAGTAATAAATATCTACTAACTTAGATTCAATTCATGGCATAAACTCTATCCCATAAAAATGTATCTTTCAGAAAAGCTGGAATTGTTTTTTAAACATAGGAAACCTTCAAATGGTTTTTCACCTTTATTAGCCTTACTAATTTTGCTTACTAATTTTAGCAATTAATTTGAAAGGAAAATGGGCTGTATATTTAAAAATATGCAGAAAGAAAACTTTATTGCTTTTAAGACCAATCAAATATAATTGCATCTGAAAATGAAGAAACATTGAGTGAATAAGGTTGGTAGTTTTTAGAAAATGTCTGATTTATTTTTATATACAAAAAAACTTTACAATAGATATTCTGGCACCTATTTTTTGGAGAGTGGGGGATATTGGCTTCGTATTAGAGGACTGACTGTGATAAAGGATAAGTACATAAAAGAATAGGCAGAAAAGCTAGCAAGATATACTGGTGGCAATTTCTGGCTTGAAAGGAAGAAGTGATCAGATTACTTATCACCTGAAAAGTTTAGTGTTACTCCAAAAACTTTCTTTGAGTATGTAGTGAAGTATTTATTTAATCACATGCTACCTTCATAAATTAAACCTTAACTTCACCAAAAGGATTGCAAATGTGGGCAAGATGTTCAATTCATATACTTCTATCTTCACTGAATTTTGTTTCACTTCACTGAAGATGTTCTGAGGACAGAGATCCATGAAATATTTATGATATATTCCAAAGAGTTAGTGAGGCAAAGTAAAATTTTGAATTAATCATCAAATTTATGCTTTTTCTAAATTAAAGATTCAAAACTTAAAAATATTGATTGGTATGATTAATGATATTTAATTTCAAACTTCTGTGTATCTTAGATTTCAACAAATTCGTAAGAACATACGAATTTAACAGTGCAACATAATAAAAAATTTTTCTAATTATAAAAATTTCCCATATATTTCATTACCCAGAAGTTAAAACTGACAAAGTCTTAGTCTGTTTCTTTGTTATCTACTTTTTAGATTTCAGGGTAATATATTTTAGTTTTTTTGGCCACGCCGTGCGGCTTCCGGGATCTCAGTTCCCAAACCAGGGATCAAATCCATGCTCTCTACAGTGGAAGCATGGAGTCTTAACCACTGGCCCATCACGGAAGTCCCAGAGTTCAGGGTAATATATTTTAAAATAACACTGTGATCATATTGTATTAAATCATGAACATTTATTTCTCTGTGTCATTAAAATTTCTTTGATAATAATTTTAATGGCTACATTTTAGTCCATAAAATATTAATTAAAAAATATCACTAAAATTGGATTAGGCATGAAGGTTGTTTCTATTATTTTGCTATTGGCTATAACAAATGAGCATCATTCTACATGATTCTTGGATTGTACCTCCAATCATTTATAGTAGTAGGATTATAGTGTCAAGTGGTATGAGCTTTTTCACGGCTCTTGCTACATGTTGCCAGGAGCTTTCTAGGAGGGCTGTGCTACCATCAGAGGCCTCAAGACACATTTAATAGTTTGTATTAAAGTCTCAAAGGAAAGAGATATTTAAAATAACTACATGATTCCAGGAATATTAAAGTATTTTGGTTTAAAAGGTTAAAAAACTTTCCCCACTACATAGTGGATTAGCTAACTAATAAATACCTATAGACGTGTAGGATAAATGATATTGTAAGCACGTCCACATCTATCTTAGATGCTAGATATGGTGGGTCTGATTTGCTGTATTAAACCCAATGGATCCATGTATTTCATGTGTTACTTATGCAGAATTTTTCTTAAGTTGTGAGGTTTGGATCTTTTCCATAGTCTCAAGCAAACTTTTAGTCAGATAAATTATTCGGCAATTCATATAGATCAACACAGTTTTCATTCTGATTAAATCTATTATGTACACAACAGGAGTTTTCTAAATGCTTAAACTAACTGGACAATAGTTACTTAAGAACACTATTTCTTCCTACTTGCTACCTCTACTCAACTTGTGAAACCACCAATGAGGTAAAGAATACTACTAACTTTCTTTCATAACAATTTCTGTATTTTGTGGTTTTACTCTAAGAATCAAATGTCCACGTGGCTAGTTCGATTACAATACCTGCTGGACTAGGCATGATGGGTGTTCCTGGTGGCCCTCCACCTCCTGGAGGACCCTAAATAATTACACAAAATTTCAGTAAAAATAAGGCACGGCATTAAACAATATAAGGAAAAACAGAAGTTAGACTTTATAATAATCCAGTTTGAAAACAGCAGAGGAAATACATTTTCTCCATAATTTATTTTCTTTGAATGCACAATCATTTCAATGTTATGCAAAATATAATTTAGCTTAAATATGTTGAGATTGTTTTGACAAGTTTCCAAAAACAATGAGCCTGTAACGCTGATTTATGATTCATGGCTTAATGACATCAGGTATAAGGAGGTTAAGGAGAAACCATTTAATAAGGCCTTTACAAATCCCATACAATAGAAATCATTCATGTGTATCTGTGATTTAGCTTACTGTAATTTTCTTACATTCTGTATCACTGGTTTTTATAGGCAACTGAAAATCAAAAGATATTCATATGTTTAAAAAATACATTGATGCTGTTTCTTCTGCCAGCATCAACTGCAACACTTCTGATGCACTGTTCCTTCAGCTATCACATCAACTAGAAATGAGAGGTAATGCTGACTGATGAGAGGGTTTCTAAGGCTGTAGGTACACAATCAGTTTGAAATGGATGTTAGGTGACTCAAATCAATTCAGTTATTTCATGCAACCAAAATGAGTAATTCAGGCAATGAGTTTTAGAATGTTCAGACTTACAGTAGTCAGATTAACTATTAAGTGGCTAAATTTTTGCTTCATTTGGAGTGCACAGACATAGCCCACTAATTATTTCAAATAATATATGTATTGCTATTTATTAAACAGCTTAAATTTACTTTCAATTAAGTCTATAATTTCATAAAACTATATATATCAAGCCTATTTTTAATTGACTTTAAGAAAAAATAGGTTTTACTCAAACTTTTGCCCTGTTGTGTCCTCTCCCATTGCGGAGCACAGGCTCCGGACGCGCAGGCTCAGCGGCCGTGGCTCACGGGACTAGCTACTCTGCGGCATGTGGGATGTGGGATCTTCCCGGACCGGGCACGAACCCGTGTCCCCTGCATTGGCAGGCAGACTCTCAACCACTGCGCCACCAGGGAAGCCCTACTCAAACTTTTTTACTTTCATAGAGATCGTGCAAAAAGTTAGACTTGCTTAGCTTGTATAGCTTAAAGGGATACTAAGCACTAAGTTCACAGGTCCAAAACAGCGTGTGCTTTTCGCTATGGTCACAGAACAGTTTCCATGGAGGGTAAAATGCGCGTTGATCTTCTTCCTAAGTACTCCTTTTTTCCTACTCTGGTTAGCCACCACCTCTGAAAAGTTCTTTAGGAAAGATTCTTCTTTTTACCGTTTTACCCTTGCTACTCTGTTAGGCATTTCCCTCTAAATATTATAAACAAATTATCTTTTATGATGGCCTTGAGATACAGCAAGGATGTAATGTGATGATGGTTAAAAGGTCATTTGCAAGTTCAAGAGGTCATGTAAAACCTGCTAATTTGACGAATGTAAATAATTGGAAATTTTTAACATGTACTAAGTGATAAGAAGAAGAGTAAGTGGTCTCGGTTTCTAAGAATGAAAACTAGCCCTCCTTCCCCAAATTACTAGTCATTATTCTGCTATCTAATTCTCTTTGTGATTGGGAGAAAGTTTAATGTCTTCTTAGACTTTGTGTATGGGAAGTGGGGTGGGGAGGCAGTGTAGATTATTCTGAAGAACTGCAAATTCAAGCATATCATTGCATAACTGGGATGGCTTTCTTCATGATTGGACAGTGTATTGCAGTGGTTTACAGAAACATGCTGAAGTAAAACACAGCACTCAGGGCAATTTTGGCCAGATTGATAACTGTTTCACTAATGAACATCAACACTGAGGTTGGCAGACGAAACAACTCAATACACATCAGATGTTCATTTCTTGGCCAACACACAGGGGCTCTTCTTAACATCTGGACAACTATTTCATTGCCCAAATAGAACATAACATCAATTCTTATGAGCAAACAAACCCAAATGTACTTACTACATAATTCCCAGGAGATGCTGAGGAGTATGGTATCTGGAACATGAACAGGACAAAAAATATACATATTTTGATTCATGTGGCAGTATGCAGACTGACCTAAAATGAATCTATTTTCTAACTTTTGTCAAGGTTTAAAATTTATCACAAAGGATAAAGGCATTTATATAGGTCTGAGTGCTAGAAAACTGAATAAAATGCAGAATTATCTTGATTTACAAAAAAGAGAGGATTTTAGTCAAGAGAAATTTAGATAGAATTACAGCTTCAAGTTATATTGATTTCAGGGCAGTTGTACTCACTGCTTGATACAATGACACTTATTTTGTAATTAAAAAGATATATATTTGTGCAGCTAAAAACCAGAAACCAGAATTTTTCAAATTAGTAGCCTTTACAGATACAATTTCTAATTTATGTGCATTCTGGGATACATTATTTTTTTTAAAGACAGGTTTCAGGCTACTATATTCATGCAGTAGTCAATACTTGATATATAAACCTCATTTCCCCCCCCCCCTTTCCTTTCTAATTAGCTTCTAGAAAACAATATAATGAATGCAAAAGATTTTGTTAATGTAAGTCTCCGAAGACTACTAATTTGTGGGGATCAGATATGGGTAACATATTCCCTCTTTCCCTTCAAATCAAGCTCCTAACTAAGCTCTTTTCTAGAGATTAGAAGGTATTAATATGACATTGCTGTGATAATTTAAGAAATGAAAACTGGAAAACATATATTTAAAAATAACCCCTTAACTGTGGATATTAATAGAGAAGTTAAATCCAAATATTCTTTTTTCACACAAGCTCACTAGCTTACATCCTTCTGCACATCCAGAAGAGATATTTTTGCCTTATTCTGAAAAAAGCCAGTAAATTACTGTCTTCTTGGAGTAGGACAGCCAGGGCCAAAATAGGACCTTAAAGAGTGGTGAAAAGATTATAATGCCTGTACCTAAATGTTCCCTCCACCCCAACTCCTTCCTGATAATTAAACATAAATAATATGAAATAATAAAGTAAGCAGAAAGAAATACAACAAAGTTATGGTTTTCCTTTGATTTTAATATTGAGTTATTTGAAAGCTCTCTCCTCATTGTTTGGTGTCCTTGCTTTGCCTTAAGCACAGACCACAGGTGTCTGAGCCTCTGGTTGGTCCACCTGTGGGGAAACTCAGCACTGCAGGTGGCCGTTACCGGAGTGTCCAGTATCACTAGTGATAACGATCACTTCTATGAGTATGCGGATCCCTATGGCAGTAGACATTTACTCGACTTGGTGAATGAAGGTAGCTTTGCTCTCTAGGGTCCTCTGCAGTTCATGATCTACTATCCATCCTCTGCTTATTATTTTAAACATGTGCACCTGCCCTCTCCAAATCGCCAACTTATCTGTTGGCTCCAGCTTTCATCTCCTTACAGCTTTAGCACATGGCTCATGTTCTTCTGCTTCTATTGCCTACCGTCACCCTTAAGCAGCTTCAAGATATGATCTAACCACTCTTTAGATCTTTGGAATTTACACTCACTGTCTTTCCTTTCCTTTCCAATATACCCCCCTTTTCCATTTCTGAGCACGAATACATCCTAAAAGGTTTTGCACAGAGATCTAAACAACTTTCCTGACTGACATTTTTCTTGTTCCTCATGGCACTCACAAATAGCATTCTATATTCCAACCAGAATCTTATCCCATCACAATTCCTCTTTAATTTTGGCTTACCCTCACTGTTTCTACCTCATAGTCTTTGTTGCCCTCATTAAGAGAAAGGAGGATTTGGGCTCCTACCCCTAGCACTTTATGGAACCTGCATTCTTGTAAATTACATCAGCATCTGCCAGCCTAGCCTGAGAAACAAAATATGACAATGTAGGTAGAAGTACTGTGTGGGTATAGAAGACGTTATTTGAGCTGGGCAGCTAGGACTTAGAGAGGGTGGGGGTCCATTAGAAAGACAAAGAGAAGGATCAGCATTTGAAAAAGAAATGTGAAAGTACACAGTTTATTAGGGAAATGGTATATGTAATTTTACACAGTTGTTGCAGTGTGGGATGTATAGGGGATTGTGGTAGATGATGAGGCTATATGGTCAGACTGGATTTATGCTGTTGGAAATAGGGAGCCACAGGCTTTAGAGAGACATGTTCAAATTTATGTTTTAGTAAGATAACTCTAGAGGCATTATGGAACATGAATACAATTTAGGAGACCATTGCAAAAAGTCTAGGCAAGAGATGGTAAAAAGTGTTCTAGGCAGGGCTGATCAAGATAAGTAGGAGTAAGAGAACTTGACAGACTTTTCACAGATGTACTCCACAGGGCTTGATGACAAACTGGGTGTGGTGGACAAGGAAGGGAGAAGTTAAGGTGATTCTGAGGTTTCCAACTTGCTGACTGGGTGGATGATGGTGCTACTAATTTATATATAGGGAATTTAGGAAGTGGGGGACAAGTTTGGGGAATACCTGACATGTCGAATTGGAAAGCACTAATAGACACTGAGTTAGATCTGAGCAACAGATATTTGGAAACAGAGGTCTAGAACTCATTGGAGATAGGACTAGAGATAAAGCTTCAATTGAATAAATTTCCATTTTGTGCTGGGCACTGAGACTTTAATCTAGGATTTGATTAGATTTAGTGATAGTTGAAAATGTTAAAATGAAAAAAAAAAAAGCCCAAGATTGAAATTAAAGAACATTACTAGTTGAGAAAGGGTGGATAATGTGACTGGAGGAAAATCAGGAGAAAATATCTCATAAAAAGTCAAGCAAGTTAGACTTTCAAGAAGCAAGGAGTTGGGGCAGCTTGGCTAGGAAATGCCTAAACTGGGCTTATTTTTGAGCTCTGTCAGGCTCAAGTCTTTCAACCTTTCTGTGACACACCTAAGAATAAATAATAAAAAGGAATATGCTAGTACAAATATGGAAAAAAACACATTATTTAAATGAAGAAAAGAAATGAAGAGACATTTAAACAAAACCAAGGTATCAAATATTTCAAAGGTCAGGTATGATGAGGACAGAAAATAAGTCATTATTTTTGGTTAGTAAGTAGAAGGTCACTAGTAACCTTCAGAATAGTACTTTTCATGGGAATTGAAACAGTTGAGAAGTCAATTCAATCAATCTTCGTCCATCACCTGTTATATTTCAGGCACTGCAGTACCACATAGTAATGAAATGGAAAAGAGGATCAAGGAATTCACTGTCCAGGAGAATGATGGTGAGGGATTCAATGTGTGAGAGACACTGGATGGTGGTTTGAGACTGAGGAAGGGTTGAGAGAAGTTTTCTATCAGTTGCCCCCTCCCAACTCTAGAGGAGTGAAAGACTGGGGGTTTTAAGGTTGTCTTGGGATTTTGTTCATTGGCACAGTGTTAGGGAAAGTTCCAACCAATGGAAAGGGATTGATGAAAACTCCTTTAGAAAATGAATGAGCAAGATATGTAGAGACATCAAGACATGGAATAAAGAGAACAGATAAAACAGTTAGCGTTGAGAACATTTCTGAGACAAGCGGAAAGAAAAACGATTAAAGGTCTTATAATATTGGAGGTAAGGGTAGAATTTGAAGAAATTTGAGTCTAATGGTGTTTTGTTTTTTTTCCTCTATAAAATATGAGACAAGTTTAGCTAATAGAGAAGGGGCCAAAGATAAGTGCAGGAAAGGCAGGCGACTAAAGAAGAGTTTAAAAAAATAGCTGGTCACACACATCAGTGAGGACTCAGCAGAGGTTGAAGGTTATATATTTAAATTATAACACATTATGTTATAATGTTCAAAGACTTGAAATCACCTTCAACTTCTTCACTTTCTTTATCCTCAAGTCCAACAAGTCACCAGGTATTTTTGATTCTATGTGAGACATTTATCTCGGCCATCCTTTCTCCACTGCTTTTACCTTAGGCTCTGACAACATTTTATAAGGTCTGTTACTATACTCTCCTAATATTGTTTCCCTATGTGTCCATTTTATATACTATCTTCCTAAAACACAGCTCTGTTCCACACAGATGATAATTACAGATTTCTCAGCATTCAGAGCCCTGAACACATCATGGTCCCATTTTTCTTTTTCCAGCTTTGCCTTCCAAATCTATGTTCCCAGCCACTAAGAATCTAATAATTTTTTCTCACACATTGCCTGCATTTCCCTTTCTTTTTACTTTTGTCCAGGCCTTTCTCCACCTCTAGTGACCAGATTCTTCCCAATGTAATTAATCTCATCCCTCCACCCCTCTCCCATATGCTACACAAAATAACCATTAATATGAAATGAAAGATGAAAATGCAGATGTAGAAGATAAGCAAGACCAGAGAGGTAGAAGATCAGAATCATAGAACAAGAATCTCTTATTTGACAGATGATAAAATTAAGGGCCATATGTATTGTCTGGTTAAGCTAGACAGAAAATTCAAGAGCTGTGACAATAATCCAAATATTCTGAAATATTCTGACTCCTAATATCCATGACTGGTGTGTGGTAGGGGGAACAGCAGAATAACAAGAAGTTTTTTGGCTTCATTAAAAAAAAGATTAGCTAAGTAGCTTTATATTTTAGCTAAGTAGCTTTCGTCAACTGTGAATTTCAAAACTACCTTAAAAGCACTGAAATTCAGTTCACCAGAAATCGCAAGGGGAACATTATCTGTGTCAGTGTAAAGTTGAAAATATTCTATTATTTTGTAATGCTCTTTAAAAAAAATGAGCATCTATTTGTACAGGGCAGAGCCTATTTGGAGTAAAATATTTCTATTTCTCTTAGGCTTAATCATTGTAGTAGATCCTCATTTTTCCTTAAAGGGGTTTTCTCTTCTATCTGTCCAGCTAGTGAGTTGATGAATACAATGCTATACTGAACGTTTGTTGTTTCTGCCTATCCCCTCTTTTGCCAACAATTCCTTGAATTCTCTTTGAACCATACCTCCCTTATTTTTCCATGTGGTTCGGGTGGGGCTCAGGAAGTGGGTGTGTGACCTAGGCCTGGCCCATAGAGCATTGTACATAACTGGTTCATGAATGAGTCTATGTACCCAAGCTAAGTGAATCCAGTTCAGTTAGTTATTCCCAATACCTGTGCTTAACTGATAGAGTTGCGCTCTTTTGTACTCAACAGGGAGCTGTGAGGATATAAATCTGGAGCATCACAGGGCCTTCTTGCCAGATGAGTGGAACAAAGGTAAGCAATGAATAGAGGCAGTGTCTGATGATGTTATTTGAATACTTGGAACCAAATGTACCCCAAAGCAAATTTATATCTGGACTTTTCAGATACACGATCCAGTAATATTCTCTTTCAATATGAGCCTAGTTTGGTTAGTTTTCTATACCTTGTAATCAAAAGTGTCTGCAGACAAAGCTAATTAAGATATTTTTGATAAAAGTGCTTGCTACTTAATGATGAGAACTTGCTTTATAGTTCAACCCAAATGCACAGTTCTTTGTGAAAAACATAAAAAAGAAAAAAAAATGGTTGGTAGACTTGTAAATAAGCTTCCAAGTAAGAATCTGAGGCCAGTACTGTAATGCTCAGAGTGAAGGAAGTTAAAAGTAAAAAATCGTACTCTTATTTTGAATTAAAAACATAAATTTGTCCTTAAAAATGTTTCTCCTGCTGCCATGCAAAACAGTGCCAAAAACATTTTTGATCAAAACACTTGTATATGACAAAACTATGTAAAGATAAAGATTAAGCAGATAAATAAATGTATTGTGGATAATGGTTGGTAGATTTCTCACTTTCAGAGAAGTGAAGTATAAACCTGGAAAGCAGAAAGTCTAGAATGAACTCTGTTGTACTGAATTGAAGTTGAAGCACCAGTGTGCACTCACGGGGTTTTTAAAAAATTTTATTGGATAAAAGTTGATTTACAATGTTGTGTTAGTTTCAGGTGTACAGCAAAGTGATTCAGTTATACATATACATAGATTCGTTCTTTTTCAGATTGTTTTCTGATACAGGTTATCACAGAATATTGAGTAGAGTTCCCTGTGCTATACAGTAGATCCTTGTTGATTATCCATTTTATATATAGTAGTGTGTATATTTTAATCCCAAGCTCCTGATTTATCCCTCCCCTCCACGTTTCCCTTTTGGTAACCATAAGTTTGTTTTCGATATCCGTGAGTCTGTTTCTGTTTGTAAATAAGTTCATTTGTATTATTTTTTAAAAATCAGATTCCACATATGAGTTATATCATATGATATTTGTCTTTGTCTGACTTACTTCACTTAGTATGATAATCTCTAGGTCCATCCATGTTGCTGCAAATGGCATTATTTCATTCTTTTTTATGGCTGAGTAATATTCCATTGTATATATGTACCACATCTTCTTTTATCCATTCATCTGTTGATGGAAATTTAGGTTGCTTCCATGTCTTGGCTATTATAAATAGTGCTGCAGTGTGCACTCATGGTTTTAATATGTAGAGATACAGAAAGATATAGATGTGTGTGTGTGTGTGTGTGTGTGTGTGTGTATACATACATCTGTATCCTAGTTCTGTTGGTTGAGAGGGTTAGAAGCTAGATTACTCCAATGGGTTCTAAATACCACTCTCCACTAAAAGGAACCAGGGACCCTTAAAAAATGGCTGCTTCCAAGGCTAAGACTGGGAAAATATGAGCTTCAAAATGCTCAAAGAATAATGGGGTCATGTCAAAAGGACAAATGATCCAACCTGAAAGGGTTTTAACTGGACAAATCTGAAATGATTTTAGTATTAAAAAAACCTATTGGACAAGGTAAGAATCCACGAGTACCTTGGATTACATGAATGATTGGAGAAGAAAGAAAATCTCTTATAGTAGAAAGTCAACTAATAAGTGGAGAAGGAAAGACAGAATTAGAAAATAGACATTCGGCAACCAACACAGCAAAAAAACGATTCAGGCGAGATTCATCAATGGATACTAAAAGTAGCAGATTAAAGTAGGATCTTTATGATAGTGTCAAAGTATGTCTTCACAGGTTGAAAATTACAAAGGGAAAAATAGTAATTTAACAAGCTAGGAGAAACCTAACAAGCATCATCTAACTAAGTGATCAAAGTTAACATCACAAGTAATAGATAAATCACCATCATATGCCCCCTGAAATGATGCACTGAGCAAATCACAAAATTACTTCTGTGGATTCCTGCCAAATATATATAACATGAATCTAATCATGAGGAACCATCAGCCAAAACCAACTTATGGGACATTCTACAAAATAACTGGCTTGCAGTCAACAAAACTCCAAGTTTACAAAAGACAAAAGTTAAGGGACCTGTTCCAGGTTAAAGGAGACAAAGAGACATGCCAGATGAGTGCAGCAAGTGAACTGGAATTTTCTTTTGTTACAAAGGATATTGTTGGGGCAACTGGTGAAATCAAAATAAGGTGTACAGCTTAGAAAATGGATTACATCAATATTAATTTTTAAATTTTGATCCTTATACTATGGTTATGAAAGATGTCTTTGTTTTTAGGAAACACAAAGTATTTAAAAGAAAAAGAAGTATATAAAACATATTTGGAAACAACAAAAACAAAACAACCAGCCACTTTAATGTGCTGCTCTGAGGAGCCAGAGGCTTACTGTATTGATACCAAATGAAAAGTATTTGTAATTTTAAATATGGACAAAAAGTCCAAAGAACTTGGAATTCAAAATAATACAGATAAATTGTCACTACAACATAATCAATGGTGTTTAGGGGAAAAGGATCTCTCTTTAATACTTTTGCTTTGCTTCATGTAAGCCTTATGTTTTTGCTAGAAAGTCATCAGTTGTCTTTGGTTTTTTTCTTCTCATAATCTATCATATTCAGAGGAATGCTTTTCCTTTCTGTGCTCAGGATGATGACTCCTTTCTTTTTCCAAAGAGAAAAGTATAGGTGTTCCTTCACAACTTTTCCCTATTCAAATTCTTTGGGGGGAAGTGTACCCATATGTGGTATATATTAACAGAAGGGACTGCTTTCAACTTGATTACGTGCCTACATGTGTGCTGGCCAAATGCCCATTTCACAGTGGTTGTTCAGTAGTTTGATATGCACAGCTCCTTCCCTAACGCCTAGTGTTTTTCAGGGTCTAAAATAATGCAGAGCTGCTGCCCTGATACAGTACATTCTCCTATCCACGTGCTCGGCTCTGTGAAATCCCCAAGAGTTGTTTAGGTATCTAAAAACTAAAAGTGATCAGAAAGCATAACTCTCTCCTCATCTCTGCCTCTACCTAATACTCTTCACTTGGATAACATACCCGCTAGGCGCAATGCACCACCTTTAGTATCATATCCTGCCCACCTTCCTCGGTGGCTTTTGGAGGATAGTATCTCCAGATAAGCGTACAAAAGGAGGTCCTGCAGGAGGTGGGCAGTGGAGGGGATGGCTGGCTGAGCTGGCAATGAGGAAGGAGAGAGGGTCCTCTTGCTTCTAGGCAGGAAGGCTTACTAGCTAAGGTGGGTCGTCGATTGTGCTTTTTAACCCAGTTTCATCAGACATGTAGATAACAGAAATTCTTTCCAGATTCTGACAATAAGAAGATTTGCAGAGTTTTCACTGTTATTAAAAAATTGTTTTTCTGCACCTTTATAGGTATTTTAATGGGGAGTTCGAAGAAAGTATCTTGAGCTGCTAGTTAGATGCCTTTTAAAAGTGAAATCTTGAAATCTGAAAGGCGTATATAACAAGAGGCAAATAGAAATGTGAACTAGTCAAAAGCATATAAGCAGACTAAAAGAAATTTGGAGGAGAAAAGATAGTCATATTACAACATAATCGGGTAAAATGGTATCTTAGAAGATTTGTTGAACTTAAATAGTGAACTGAAGACCCAAACGGAAGCAGCAACATCACTCTCTCCACCCCAAACAATATTATTTAATTAGCAACTGTAATAGCTATTGAAACTAAGAGATAGGCAGATAATATAAAGTAAATGTTTTCTCTAAAAATATGACAGTTACTTAATTGAGAAGAAAGTGATTTCTGCTTTAGAATAGCAATGGATTTACGATGATTCTTTCTATACCACCCACACCTCACTTTAAATTTTCTTTGAGTTTAAATTAACATTAAACATTGAATCAGTTTCATGTTTATTTAGCATTAAGGCCACTGCTAGTCAGTGAAGGTACCTCTGCATATTAGCAAAAGGCATCCCTTCTGGGCAGAATCCATAGACTTCACAAGTGGAAAACAGCTATATTTCAGCCTCCTTTTGACTTGCTAGACTCAGGCATCTTTGTGCAGTGCACATACTACACAAATGTACAGAGCAGAGCTCTCTCGCAGATTGAAGAACTCAAGGTTTCAAAAGTCAAGAAAAAAATCTCCAGGATCATTAAATTCAAAATCATATCGATATTAATTTTAAGATTGAAAGCTTAATTTTTAACCTGTGCCTATATTTGTGACATTAATAAGAGACAAAAATATTTATGCAGTCAAATCATGGCCACAAAACTTGTAAGGAAAATTCCCATGATGTCAGATACATAGATACAAGTGTAAGGATGGCAGTTTAGCCCACAGGCACAAGGTAAATGTGTACTTCCTTCTTGGGGCAGCGAGAGAGCAAATAGGTATAACCAGAACAGCAAATATAATAATAATAACTGAGATTGATTTTATTTGGCAACTTAGTAATTATTATAGTTATTTTAGAAGGTGAATTCATTATATGATAAATTTTACGATAAATGTAGGCTACCGTAGAGTATCCTTAAATCACACTACTCCTCTATTTTTGAGGGCCTGGTAATCTACATAGAATGCATGTTTACATTAGACCTTGAAGTGAAAAAAATCACATAATTTCAAAAGTTATACATATTTTTCTAAAAACATATAAAAATTTATTTTTTGAATGATTTCTTAAAAAAAAGGTTAATATAACCAATTGCAGGGCTTTCAAAAGCAACAGATTTTTGTTGTTAAATGCTACAAAGTGCAAAGAAAATGAAAAAAATACATATACTCACTGAGTTGGCATTTGTTGGGTTTGGCCAAGGTCTACCACCACCAGGACCCCTGTAAGACAAAATGACAAATGAAATTTTAACTGATGCTCTGAATGTTTCACAGTAAGCAATAACATCATAAAATACAAACATTTATAATTCAGTTACCATGCAGTTCTAGTCCAGCACTGAAATTACTCTTTATGTTTTCACAGCTTTTTAATTTCTAAAATCCAAAAATTTTATCATTCCCCCAAACAGCTTTCACTGTTTTACAGCTGTTTTAAACAGCTTCATCACTAATTATGAGATAAATATAAAAGATAATTGTGACAATAATAAGTGCTGCATGTATCATACAAAATGAAAATGAAATTATTTGTGAAATATCATTATACATAAAATGATTGCTCTTAAGCTACAAATGAATAAATGTACATAGTAGGTATCTAAATTTGCCTCCTCTTCAAAAAATTGCATAGAATATCATGTTACTTTATACATCTATATATCAATCTATCTTTCGGTGCTGGTGATGATTTGGTTACTATTAAACAAGGGAAACACATTTCTTGTTTTCATAATTGTAGTTCAAGATAGTGGCCAGGGTAAATCTTGGGGAAAAATAGGAGGTAATCTATGCTCATGTATGTCAATATATTACTTCATGTTAGGGCGAGGGAGAATGTTCCCTATTCTATAGCTTAAAAGGACATAAAGCTTTTAAAACAAAATTAATGCCTAATTAAATTAAAAACATCTCTTGTCCATTTGCTTTTTAGTATTAAGTGTACCTGAATATATACTGCCTGATGAAAAGTAGACTACTGTCAGCAGGTCTTCTCTAATTAGAGTCACTCAAAATTCCCCTTTTTCCTCTAATCTCAATGAAAACACTGTGACATTTTTTAATTTAAAAAAAGTCCCCTGATTCTTATCCTAGGGACCTTAAACCTAAAGTTCTAAATGCTAGATAGAGGCTGTCCAAGTTAGCTATATTACCCATGTTTGCTTGGAATATTTAGAACTGTTCTGGGTATTATTTTGGGGTTCCCCAGGAATGTAAACAGCAGGGAAGGGCATGAAAAATTGTGTCCTTAGGCTCTATTAGGATGCCCAAGTGCAAGTCCCCTTTTGACCAGAATGGACTTGGTCGAAGTATCATGCATAGGGAAAAGGTGAGGGGCACGTGTATTGTCTCTGGAAATAGTTCCTCTCTAGGATAATGACGAGGACTTTACAATTAGTTACTGGAACACTTTGGAAAGGTGATTTTACATAGAGGATTCAGTGTCTTAATGGACAGAAACTGAGGTAAAGCATAAGATATACGCTGATCAAGTAAAACACTTGACTTGTTTGACGTTAAATAAAACACAGTAAAGAAATTGGAAAATATTTATCTTAAAACAACATAAAAATATACTATATATCCAAATCATGGGAAAAATTTGTATGCAACAACATGCAGACAATCTCATATTTTGAAATATTATGTTTAAACAAGGACTGTATGAATAAGAGATATTAAATATAAAATAATTTTGTTAGTTAAAAATTTGTTTAATGTTAAATTAATGTGCTAAACTAAATGTTAAAATAATTAAACATTTTACTTAAGTAAATACAAATTAAATAAGATGAAGTTAAATGTTAAATTTATTCTAAGAACCATAAAATACCTTTTATGCAGTTCAATTGTTTGACAAATACTAATCTAATCTCAGCTCACCATGTATTTCATATTGTTACATTTTAATGTAATGGGTTAAATGTTAACTCATTTGAATAAGCTAAATTTACCCCACCATTACCATTGTGTTTGAAAACATTTTCAGTTTTGCAAATACCGCTAAATAAAGTGGGGGTTATAGTAGTGAGTAGTTCTATTAGAACAACTTCTTAAGTGTGGTAATTCCTACTCCTTTTGAGGGCCATCAGTATTATCAAGAGAGTAATCTACAAACTATTACACAGGCATTATTTTGAATGTACATTTCTACATAAGTATAATTTGAAGTAGAATCAGGTTAGCCTCATTTAAAAATAAAGAGAAAAATGAAATTTAAAAGAAGTCTTTAATTTTTCGTAAGGGTATATGGATATGATTAAATCAAGGCAACCATGACTACCAAAGAGAAAAATTCTCTTTTTTTTCTGTAATTCAGTCATTTCGAGATAATAACCATACAAACCTTATAATTCTATAGGATGTGATTTAGAACAAGAAAGTCTAGATCCTTTGAAATTATTTGTCCTCTTAGTTTCTATAAAATAGCAAGGTATACAAAGTTGAATTAGAAATATTTTAATACTGAATCCTACACTCTTTTGAAATTTGTAAAACTGTAGTTTATTTAGAAATATAATTTTCTTTAAAAAATAATCTATAATGCATTTGAAAACATTTACATTGTGGCTGTTGTTTGTAAATTCTACTTTAAACTACTGAAATGGATATTAAATTTTTTTCTAAATATATAATACTAGTTATATAAACATTAAAAGTATACTCTTATTTTAATTTTAGGTGACACTACATATGATTTATCCTGAGTTTGGAGCATGGAAATGTAAAAATCATATCAGAATAACTATTTTCTTTAGAGGTCACCAATATTTTTTTAACAACAAAATTATCAGAATTTTGTTCCCAATGGTTTGGTGTCAATATAAGAGAGAAAGCTGCAGTTACAGACTATGGTATTTAGTTACTTTAATGACCGGGGTTTGGTATTCTTTACTGTCATTATACTTTGGTGTCAAATAATAAAAAGTGACGAGCTAAAGAAACCTCATCCAGATATGATCCTCCAGTAGATCCCTCCTGATCCCAACACACAAATATCTTAGACTCTTAAAAACATAGCCTAAGGTAACACTATTCTAATGCCTTTTCCTTTAATTTTTAAGTTAGCCAACATGTAAAACAGTGACATGAAGGGAGCCATAATTCCAGTTAGAAATACTTACTTGCCATAATACAGTAAGATTTAGTTTGTTTTAACAATAATAAATTATGAAGTGAATTTCAATAAAATTTATTGAGTACAATGGAGACAATAATATGTTTTATTGTTAAATTCACTTTTGCTTTCTTGGGGCCAATATCAATAAGAGAATGAGTCTCTCTGGTTGGACCTTCCATACTTCAGAACTTTCCTTGTTAGAGGGAAATATTTGTGATTTCATTGTCCTTGAATCCTAATCTATAGAAAACTGAAAATGGTATAAGACTCCAAATAACAGTCAACAGTAACAAATAATGGAAATTTGAGTCTGTAAAGCTTAAAGGCTCTTTAAAAAACAGATATTATATAAATAGTAAAATATTATGTAATAAAAATATTTTAAAATATCTGGGTATATTTAAATGAGAAACCCAAATATGAATAAAAATAATCATTTGAAATTTTCAGCCATACTTTTAGTCTCCATAGTCCAGGGAATTAAATGTACCCTTATGTATCTGTTTAAATGTATGTGAGAAAGGAATGCGACAATTTTAAGCTATTTGAGTCTCTTAATAGTCATATGAGAATAACTTTCCTCTATACTAGCAAAACTGTGTTGATCTAAAGTCAACCACATCACTACAAAATGATATTAGATACATTCTTAACATTTAAAGAGAATTTTGGGTTGATCATAGCATTCAAAATGTATACTCCTTACCTCTATACATAGTATTCAAAATTATTCTTTAAAAGGCATTCTATTTTAAAGTCAGAATCTTAGGTAGGTAAATTTTATATGTATCTAAATCCTATTGTTAAGAGTTTCAGCTTTTGATATAAGCACAAGATATCACTCCTTTTTGTAGAAACCATTAATAAGCCTAAACCTTTGAGGAATTTAAGAAAAGTCAGACTTCATGTCTATCCATTTTTACTTTAAAAGTAAGAAGACATGATAGGAAAATTTGACCTACTTTTTCCCCTTGTTCTGTTAGTTTTGAGCCTGGCTGGTATCCACCTATTAACCTATTTTCTATTTTAGGCAAAACTGCTTTCCATGAAAATGGTTCCAGAAACTTAAACAAATCCCTATGTACATCAAAAGAGCTCATATATTCAATGCTATTAAATGATGGCAGAGTTGTTTAATTTGATAGGTAGGTAACCAAAACATGGACTAATGGGAAATATATTAGAGGAGACTACCCAGAACCCTATATAGAGCTCTTTCATTATTTCTGATAAATTTTCTTTAGGCTACATCATGGACTTGGATCCTCTAATCAATTAATGAAAGTCATTCACAAGTTCTGGGTGTATATGGAACTTTGAGGGCTAGTAAGATAATGAAAAATAAATAAAAAATCCTTAACAAATTGCATTATATTGGCTGATAGAAGCAACTACTCTCTTTGGGCTTGAAAGGCCCTTTCAGTACAAAAAACAAAAAAAACTGTTAGTTTACTCCCTAAGTATATTTTGAATTTTCAAAAGAAAGTATACTATGGAAAGTTCTTTAATAAAGAAGAAACTACCAGAGAGACTTCTTCCTCGGTTAACAATGGTCCCAACAAAACAAAAGTAAAGACATATATATATATTTATAAGAATTTAAAACTCATAGGAATCACGCTATATGTGTTAAAATGAACGATATTCCATCATCTACTTCTGTAAAGTCAAGTCATGGTCCTGGCGTCATCATCTCTTCATACTTTTGTATGGACTACATAAATATTATGTGCTTATTTATAAAAGACTCATTTTTATGATAAACATGAAAATCAGGCTAAAAGTTGGCATTTGTGGCATTTGAAAATGGAAAAAAATTAAGGGTTGCAAGGGAAGGAAGAAAAACATGGAGAATATGTTGTGAAAATGAAGCAAATGCTACAGCTCATGTTCAGTCCATTTATACTACAGTTTCATTTTATACTACACAGAAATTGAGCTTAAATTGTGTTGCAAATTGGTGTGACTTTAGAAGACAGAAAAGAGAACACTTTACAGGATAATATAGCATTTTGCTTACATGTTCATTCCAGGCATTCCAGGGCCACCTAAAGCATTCAGTGGGGGTCTCATTGCACCTCCATAGTTCTGTAATGATAACCAAGGGTCAGACTACCACAAAACAAAAAAACAAAACCAAAGAGGAGGGGGGAAAGAAAGGAGAGCAGGTTAATGATTTCCCTACATAACTGCTGATGGGATAAGGCCTGTGCAATTCATTCTCAGAAGGGTCCACTCTTGTACTTTTGCTTCTATTTTAACAATTACTTTGGTTTGTGCCTTTTAAAAACTACATGAATATGTACAATCATTGGAGCATGTTAAGTGATTAAGGTATAGTTGCAATTATAATATTCAACATATCTTTATTAATTTCCTGATATCTGTACAACAGTGAACTTTTTCAACAAAATATTTCATAAATCCCAAACTCTGTTTTTAAAGAAAGGACTTAGTCAACATGTTTGAAATTGTCTGACTCAGAAAAATTACATAAAGTCTGAAAACAAATAGGTGAATCCAGCATAAGAAAGTGGAATACAAACTTCTGTTCACAAAATAATATATCCAAGAGAGAAATGTACAAATATACAGATACACAAAAATATATGAACACTAAAGTATACTTCAAATATGTATGCGTGAATTATATGACTCAACAGGCTTCTGTCAATATCTATTATGTGCATTCAAAGGATAAAAATATTTTAATGTTTTAACATGCATTATCAGCTTAGCTTAGTTTAGTTTCCACAAGGGCCAAAAGACTACTTTTAACATTATCATATTAATATATTTTGACATCATCAACTACTTTCATGCTCAGTTTTCTGACACCACCTATTCCTCCAACATTTCTGATCACTCTTCTTCAATCTCCTTTGCTGGCTCCTTTGCTAGCTCTTAAAAATGTTGCTTTTCCCCAAGTTCTAGCCACAGAATTCTTTTAAATAAATACACATTTATGGGTACTCTTACCTGCTACCATTAGTTCAACAATTATTTATATGTTAGGAATTTCAAATCTATTTTGTCATGATGTCTCTCCTAAGCTCTTAGATAACTCATATGTTGAACTTCATATCAGCTGTTTCTATCTGGATACCATTTCACACTCAACATACCTAAAGGTAACCTCAATTTTATCTTCTCACAGCTGTGTTCTTTATACTGCCTTCCTCAGTCAGTTCTGTGGCGTCACCTTCTATGCAGCAGTCCAGGCTAAGAGCCTCTGAGAGCTTGATATTTCTTCCTTTTATTTCAATTTCCATATCCAGTCAAGTTACCAAAGTCTATTGATTCTACCTGTAAAATAGCTCTTGAAATACTGCCCTCCTTTGTATCACTCATCTCTGTCATTTACCGAGACTACTGTACTTAGTTGGTCTCTCTGACTTAGCCTCTCCCCTTCCCCATCTATTCTCCATACTGCCTCCAGAACTGTGCTTCTTAAACTCAGTCCTATTTATGTCACTTAAAAGCCATGATGCCCCACACTGCCTATCAAATAAAGTCTGTACTTCAGCATGGGTCTATGGTGTTATTCACAGATCAGCTCTAGCCTATATTTCCTGCCCCCATTTCCTATAATATTTACCTTCTTCCCCTACTCCCAACTATACCCTCCAGACTGCTGAATTTCTTGTGGTTCAGAAACATGCAGTACGCTTTTACACTCATGATAACTCATCTGCTATGGCCTTCTGTGTAGTAGGTGCTAAGATGACAAGGAAATATTCAATGAGAGAAGGTCTGTTAACTCCAGAGAGTAAGCCACAGTTTGTAAATAAATTACCTAATTACATGCTCTTCTCATTTTTTATTTACTTTTAATTTCAAGAAATCTTATTTAAACATCTCAATTGTGTATGCTATGGGATAAGAGAATGGTGTCTATCCACACTTGAGTCACTGGTTAAAGAGATAGCTATTTCTCTTAACCTCTGGAACAAGCATGGGGGTGGCAGCAGCAGTATTACCAAGGAGTCTCTGAGAAGAAAGTTAGTCACTGGGAACGAAATCTGAATGGTAGAGTATAATAGAAATTCTTCACACAAAAGGTTGCTCCTCATTTTTGATCTTAGTTGGTCTGTGTTTTATCAAGGAAAATGTTAGTTTTCCTTCTAGCTCTGGACATGGAAAGATACTGGTTTGAATCTCTCTTGCCCCTGCCCTATTTCCTCTTCTCCTCTTTCTATATGTGTGATTGCGGGCCAATGATTCTCCCAATGATCTGCTCAACCTTTATTTCCTTATCTGTAAAGTGAAAATATCTCTTATAAGCTTGTTGGAGGAAAAATGAAGTCATACAAAACGCATATTAAAGTGCTTGGTGCATTAAAAGCATGATACCTGGTGCTCAAAAACTGTAGCTGTTAACTCTTATCACTGTTAATAAGGGACTGACTTAAATGAGTCTTCTCATTTTCCCTTGAGCCCTCAACCCTAACATGCTTGTGACATAGTGACTCCCTGACAGAGTACACGTATTTCTTTTCTTGACTTTTTTCCTACTGCCTAATAGTTTTTCTTTATGTATCTGAATCTCCTGCTAAAGAATAAGTACCTGAAGGTAGAGTCTGTATTACTCATCTTTGTGCATCCAGTGCTCAAGTATGACAGTGCACAAGTGTCATAGGAAATGAGTAAGAAATTATCCAACACATATTTTGATAGACTTACAAAATATTTTCATTTTGTGAACAATCTGAAGCATATAGAGAACAGGAAGATAAGATAGAATAACAACTAGCTTTCTAACTGGTAACAAAGGCAGAATGTGAAGAGCTAATTTTGAATCACTGAATTTTAAAGCTGATGGCAACTATACAATTCCATCTGGTTTAATCTCTCTCCCAATGCAACGCTCCTGACAAAAGGGCTGTTCAGACTCTGCTTGGAAAGTTTATAAAGAGTTTTTCCATGATTGGGCAGTTTAATTTCTAGCAAGTTCTTCCCCACACTGAGCTAAATTCCACTTCCCATCTTAGATTTGAAAATACAGAATTAGTTTACTCTCTCTTTACATGAGAGCCTATCATATATTTCCATCTCACTATTTCTCCACCCCAAGTATTTGATTTGGAAATCATGATATGTTCCTACTTGTATATAACTCATTTATCCTTCAGATTTCTAGAGGAATTAGAACTAGTTGGACAGTCTTGTTGAATTTTTCTGTTAATCATATGGTACCTGCTGAGCCTAAGAACACAGACAAGCTAAGTATACCTTATTATAAAAGCCAAGTAGAAAAATTACTTCAAATATGGCATTAGGGAAGACATTTTTTATTGAAAGGATACTGATATCAATCTAAAAATCGTGTATTACTACTGAACGTAGATTTAAAATAGATTAAGGGGTGGAAGAAATATGCCAGCATTTGGAGCAAAGTTTTATTTCTTCATCCATGCAGTAGGTTTTAATCACATATTTACTATGTTCTAGGTGTGCACTTTGCCTACATCAGCATTGTCTGAGAATCAAATTATATATATTTCTTCTAGGAATTCAATTATTCCAATAGATAACTGCTGTCCCTCTTCACCACATTGGTCCTAAGCTGAAAAAATAGTGGAAATAATATCTATGATATTATGATACATAATATCTATGTATCTCATATCTATGATACAAAGGAGGTATGTATTTTATTTTGCATAAAGCTAGAAACAATATTCAAGAGACTGTTTCTATAATTCGGATACAAAAAAAGCAGACACATTCTGTTCTTGAGTAGCATCCATAGGATTAAATATCTGTCATGAGAGTTGTTTTTCTATTATCTTTTAAGAAACACAGCTAACTTTTATTATAAAGCTCACAGTTCAAATCCATATGTTACATATACCAGGTGTTATGAGTAAATACCTTACAAGAATCCCTTAATTCAAATAATTTTACTTCACTTTTTACCTATTATACCATTCATATGAATATGATTCCTATTTTCATTTAAGTACATGATATTTATAAATAATTTACTTTAACCTTTTATACTTATATACTGTGATTTTAAAAGTTGTTGTAGGTATTTCTGGTTTCTGAGGTAAATTCAC
The DNA here is from genome assembly GCF_949987515.2 of Delphinus delphis. Lineage (NCBI taxonomy): Eukaryota > Metazoa > Chordata > Mammalia > Artiodactyla > Delphinidae > Delphinus > Delphinus delphis. The sequence continues at coordinate 108,707,438 of NC_082685.1, read as the reverse complement.
ACCAAAACACTTTACTTCCTCCAAATTATAAAGAAATAGATAGCAATGATATTAATCCAAATGGAAGAAATAAACTACTCTCTTTGGGTGTGAAAATGAAAAGAATTCATACTTATATGATAAACTTAGTTAAACTCTTCAATAAGCAATTAGTCCCCAGAAATGTTTTCTTACTTTCTGTCATAATTTACTTATAACACAAAACACATACATATTTGGCTAGATATTTATAAAATATAAAGACCAATATGCTTTTTACTTCTGCATTTTCAAATGAGATCTAAGTATTCATACAGCTTAGGTGAGCATTGGTTCATCTTTCAAACACTGCAAAACTGACTCAAATCAGACTCTAATTTTTAAAAGTATTGAAAATATTGGTCTGGAATGACAAAAACTCAAAGAGCAGCTAGCTGAAAAGTAAGAGAACTGAATGAAGAATAAATTACAGGCATCAACTTTTGATGTATATTTAAAATGCATCTGTTATGAAAATCTTTTGAGGAAAAAAATCCTTCAAGTTGTATATAGCTAAACTGGTTGGCTTAGCTCATTAAAGACTAAAAGTATATTCATTCAGTGAAATATCCTACAGATCTTATAAATTCTGACTGCCATTAATAGATTAATGATGGTTGGTCATAAAAATCATCATCCTTAACATGAGTAGAAATAGGAAAAAATAATTTAAATATCTAAATTAGGGTTTTATAAGATCTTAAGAAAATACATAGAAAATAACTGAGCCTAAATAAAAGAAATGGGTTTTTTATGACTTTGAAGATCCCACAAATATTTACATAAAACTTTTTCTTATCATGTAATATGGTATCTCTGAAAAATTTGTGCTTCATGTCCCAATACAGACTATATATACAGTTGACCCTTGAACAACATGGGTTTGAATTGTTCCAGTCCACTTATACGTGGATTTTTTTCAATAAATACATTATTGGAAAATTTTTTGTAGATTTGTGACAATTTGAAAAAACTTGCAGAGGAACCACATAGCCTAGAAATATCTAAAAAATTAAGAAAAAGTTAGGTATGTCATGAACGCATAAAATACATGTAGACATAAGTCCATCCTTATATAAGCATAAGGGGAGTGGTATGTAATATAAAATTAATAATGTGTTTTCTTACTGTTTTATAATTTTGCTTTCAAAGAACTACATTACTATACAGTATGTGCCTCTCTCTCTCTCTCCCTCTTCCCCCTGCCACCAACCCCAACAGGAGAAACTATGTATCAGCCTATCATCACATGTAAGTGGTTTAAAAAAATGTAACAATGTTCACAATACTGTATTGTGAATATGACTGTAATACTGTATGCCTTAAAAATGTTATAATGATTCATTCATTAGTGTATAGGATAGGCTATGATGAAGCAATCATTGATTATTACGCTAGTTTACCATAAAGCTATCATATTGCTGCTTCTTTGTTATCAATGCATGAATTGTTATACCTGTAAATAAATAGGAATTTTTTTCACATGATCTTTTCATTTTTGATGTCCCGTGTTAGAAATATATATAATATCTACAGTGTTTTGTATCATTTAAGACAACATTGATGAAGATGCTGAAAGATGATTCATCTTATAAACAGATGATATAAACTTATGGTATCGAAAAATATAGTGCAGTACAGTAAATGTATTTTCTTGAGTTCTGTAATAACATTTTCTTTTCTCTAGCTTACCTTATTGTAAGAATACAGTATATAATACAAACAATATATAAAACATGTGTTAATTGACTACGTATGTTATTGGTAAGGCTTCCAGTTAACAGTAGGCTATTAGTTAAGTTTTAGGGAGTCAAAAGTTATACCTGGATTTTCGACTGCACAGTGGTTTGGTACCCCTAACTCCCATGTTATTCAAGGGTCAACTGTATATTATTACATGTTGGCAGTAACTCCTTGGTCTAAGTCACATTTACCTGAGAATCAAATTATATATATTTCTTCTAGGAATTCAGTTATTCCAATAGATAACTACTATCCCTCTTCACTACATTGGTCTTAAGCTGAAAAAAGCTTAAGACCAATGGGTGTTAGATTCTTAATTCTCTGACTCCTTTGGGTACACAACAAAATACTTAACATTTTTAAAGCAGATACATGAAACAAGCTCCTAAAATTATCACTTATAAAGTCTGTTCTTGGAAAGAATAAAGAAAGTAAATCAATTCATTCTTTTAACCAATGTTATGATACACTAACCTCTGACCTTTGAGGAAGAAATTTAAAATTCGGAGTTCTGGATTAGTTTCTTTGAAATATAACATTACAACATTAGTTTCTACCCCATGCAGTTTTCCCAAGAGAGACAGAGGGATGTTTTAGCTAAAATAAGTGATATCCTGGAGCAGCATACTTAAAAATGTAATCAATAGCTGAATAGGTTCAATCTTGGTGTATACTTCTGGGAAATTTTGATACAGAAGTAGGCTAACATCTAATGTATACTGATAGTATTATGCGTGTTCAGTAAGACCCATTTCAGTGTTTATTTCTAAAAGGTTCTCTATTGATTGCATATTCTGTAAAGAAATATGGTAGTATATAATAGTCAATGGAATTCTTTAAAAGATTTAGAAATATATTTTATGCTGCTTATTCTATTTAATTCAGTCAACTAGGTTTTATTTAACTTATCTTAGTTATCTTTTGTAATAATTACTATAATTTTTTATATTTCCTCAATAGAACTAACAAAAGGGTAATAGTTATCATTTTTAATAATTACTATAATGTATTTCTACACAATGTGTTTTCTCCAATGTACCAAAGGCATATGTGTAGCACCTGTTAAAATATGGTTTGTTGTTACATCAATTTGGACATGTCATAGATATGTCCTCAAGAGCCTAACAACCATGTTATTAAGCCTTTATTGTATATACTAGAAGCCAGCAAATAATACAGTTTGTTTGTATAAGATGAAGGCAAAAAACTCAGCCTCTAGCTTCCTGCACTGATTATTTATTTACCTGTGGTCCTAAGGGCACCATTCCTCTTGGAGGCGTCATTCTCTGCATTGGCCCACCCATATTTGGATGTCCTAAAAAGAAAAAAAGTATGACGATATTAGCAATGTAATGAGCATGAGTGCTAAACCGGAGGCTATAGCCTCCTCTCTGCCTGGTGTCACATCTTATTTACTAAGGACTGAGTTATTGACATCACCTCATCTTGGCTTCCATGGCCAGTTTTCTACCTCTTATCACTACTTACCCACACTCTCCATTAATGTCTTGAAATTGAAATGTTCTTCCTATTCTGTGTTGAATTACATCTCTCATACCATTTGCTCCTCGTTTTTTCTCTTGGAATAGTATAATAGAGCCATACATATTTGTGGTACCTAAATAGCTCTGATTATTGGGTTTGTTAAACTACCAAGTAAGTTACTTATTGCATAGCATCCTCTTTCCTCCTGCTTATCTTTCTGGTGGACTAACCTCTCTATCTGAAAAAGGCAGAGAAAATCACAATTGATACAATCACTTTGAGTCTCACTTGTTTGAAGTTATACAAGAGGTTTTAGAAGTTACTAGTTAAAATACAGATTCTGGATATTTAATTATTCTGTTCCTTATGTTATCACTACCCTCACTATCACACATAATTAAGAGTTAGCTAAAAAGATAATTACTTGGCCACGTTACCTGTAAAAATGCAACTGATATAATTATGGAATATCTGTACAAATAAAACCTTCCTTAAAAAATACAGGATTTCCTTTGAGATTTTGCACATCAATTTCACTTTTACAAGTAGTCACCTTGTTGTCGAGTTGGGTCCATTCCACTGGGAAGTAATGGCTGACTTCCTGGGACACCTCCAAGAGCCTAGCATATTTAGTAAAACAAAATAAAAAGGAATATTGTAACTATTTATAAAATAAGTGCTGTAACAATTACAGAGTGCATCTGAGTATTTCATAAGATTTTTTTTTCAACATGTATTTTTTTTCTATTGGAATATATTTGATTTACAATGTTGTGTTAGTTTCAGGTGTGCAGCAAAGTGATTTAGCTATAAGTATACATGTATCTATTCTTTTTCAAATTCTTTTCCCATATAGGTGGTTACAGAATATTGAGTAGAGTTCCCTGTGCTATACAGTAGGTCCTTGCTGATTATCATTTTATATATAGTAGTGTGTATATGTTAACCCCAACCTACTAATTTATCCCTCCCCCACAGCTTTCCCCTTCAATAACCATAAGTTTGTTTTCTAAGTCTGTGAGTCTATTCCTGTTTGTAAATAAGTTAATTTGTATCATTTTTTAAGATACCACATATAAGTAATATCATATGATATTTGTCTTTCTTTGACCTACTTCACTTAGAATGAGAATCTCTAGGTCTATCCATGTTGTTGCAAATGGCATTATTTCATTCTTTTTTATGGCTGAGTAAGAGTCCACTGTATATATGTACCACATTTTCTTTATCCATTCATCTGTTGATGGATGTTTAGGTTGCTTCCATGTCTTGGCTACTGTAAATAGTGCTGCAATGAACACTGGGGTGCATGTATCTTTTCTAAGTATGGTTTTCTCCGGATATATGCTCAGGAGTGGGATTGCAGGATGATATGGTAGCTCTATTTTTAGTTTTTTGAGGAACCTCCACAGTGTTCTCCATAGTGGCTGTACCAATTTACATTCCCACCAATAGTGTAGGAGGGTTCCCTTTTCTCCACACCCTCTCCAGCATTTATTGTTTGTAGACTTTTTGATGATGGCCATTCTGACTGATGTGAGGTGATACCTCATTGTAGTTTTGATTTGCATTTCTCTAATAATTAGCAATGTTTAGCACCTTTTCATGTGCCTCTTGGCCATCTGTATGTCTTCTTTGGAGAAATATCTATTTAGATATGTCCATTTTTTGATTGGTTGGTTGTTTGTTTTGATACTGAGCTGCATGAGCTGTTTCTATATTTTGGAGATTAATCCCTTGCTGGTCACATCATTTGCAAATATTTTCTCCCTTTCTGGGGGTTGTCTTTTCGTTTTGTTTATGGTTTCCTTTGCTGTGCAAAAGCTTTTAAGTTTAACTAGGTCCCGTTTGTTTCTTTTTGTTTTTATTTTCATTACTCTAGGAGGTGGATGCAAAAAGATTTTGCTGCAATTTATGTCAAAGAGTGTTCTGCTTATGTTTTCCTTTAAGAGTTTTATAGTATCCCATCTTACATCTAGGTCTTTAATCCATTTTGAGTTTATTTTCGTGCATGGTGTTAGAGAATGTTCTAATTTCATTACTTTACATGTAGCTGTCCAGTTTTCCCAGCACCTCTTATTGAAGAGACTGTGTTTTCTATCCTGTTCCATTGATCTATTTTTCTGTCTTTGTGTCAGTACCATACTGTCTTGATTACTGTAGCTTTGTAGTATAGTCTGAAGTCAGGGAACCTGATTCCTCCACCTCTACTTTTCTTTCTCAAGGTTGCTTTGGCTATTCAGGGTCTTTTGGGTTTCCGTACAAATTTTAAGATTTTTTGTTCTAAATCTGCAAAAATGCCATTGGTAATTTGATAGGAATTGCACCGAATCAGTAGGTTGCCTTGGGTAGTGCAGTCATTTTGACAACATTGATTCTTCCAATCCAAGAACGTGGCATATATACCTTTCCATCTGTTTGTGTTTTACCTCCTTAGGTAGGTTTATTCCTAGGTATTTTATTCTTTTTGGTTTGATGGTAAATGGGATTATTTCCTTAATTTCTCTTTATGATCTTTTGTTTTTAGTGTATACAAATGCAACAGATTTCTGTGTATTAATTTTATGTCCTGCAACTTTAATGAATTCATTGATGAGCTCTAGTAGTTTTCTGGTAGCATCTTTAGGATTTTCTATGTATACTATAATGTCATCTGCAAACAGTGACAGTTTTACTTCTTTTCTAACTTGGATTCCTTTTCTTTATTCTTCTTCTCTGATTTCAGTGGCTAGGACTTCCAAAACTATGTTGAATAAAAGTGTTGAGAGTGGACATCCTTGTCTTGCTCCTGATCTTTGAGGAAATGCTTTCAGCTTTTCACTATTGAGTATGATGTTAGCTGTGGGTTTGTCATATATGGCCTTTACTATGTTGTGGTATATTTTCTCTATGTCCACTTTCTGGAGAGTTTTTATCATAAACGGGTGTTGAATTTTGTCAAAAGCTTTTTCTGCATCAATTAAGATGATCATGTTTCTTGTTTTAATTAATTAATTATTTTTGGCTGCGTTGGGTCTTCACTGATGCACGTGGGCTTTTCTCTAGTTATGGCGAGTGGGGGCTACTCTTCGTTGCAGTGTGCAGGCTTCTCATTGCGGTGTCTTCTCTTGTTGCAGAGCACAGGCTCTAGGTGCATGGGCTTCAGTAGTTGTGGCACATGGGCTCAGTAGTTATGGCTTGTGGGCTCTAGAGCACAGGCTCAGTAGTTGTGGTGCATGGGCTTAGCTGCTCTGCGGCATGTGGGATCTTCCCGGACCAGGGCTTGAACCCGTGTCCCCTGCATTGGCAGGCAGATTCTTAACCACTGCGCCACCAGGGAAGTCCGATCATATGGTTTTTATTCTTCAATTTGTTGATGTGGTTATCACACTGATAGATTTGCAGATATTGAAAAATCCTTGCATCCCTGGGATAAATCCCATTTGATCATGGTGTATGATCTTTTTCATGTATTGTTGGATTCAGCTTGCTACTATTCTGCTGAGGATTTTTTGCACCTATGGTCATCAGTGATATTGGCCTGTCATTTTCTTTTTTTGTGGTATCTTAGTCTGGTTTTAGTATCAGGGTGATGGTGGCCTCACTGAATGAGTTTGGAAGTGTTCATTCCTCTGCAATTTTTTGCAATGGTTTCAGAAGGATAAGTGTTAACTCTTCTCTAAATGTTTGATAGGATTTGCCTGTGAAGCCTTCTGGTCCTGGACTTTTGTTTGTTGGGAATTTTTAAATCACAGTTTCAATTTCAGTGCTTGTGATTGGTCTGTTCATATTTTCTGTTTCTTCCTGGTTCAGTTTTGGGAGATTGTACCTTTCTAAGAATTTGTCCAAATCTTCTAGGCATTTTAGTGGCATATAGTTGCTTGCAGTAGTCTCTTACGATCCTTTGTATTTTTGTGGTGTCTGTGGTAACTTCTCCTTTTTCACTTCTTATTTTAATGACTTGAGCCCTCTCCTTTTTCTTGATGAGTCTGGCTAAAGGTGTATCAATTTTATCTTTTCAAAGAACCAGCTTTTAGTTTCATTGATCTTTTCTATTGTTTTCTTTGTCTCTATTTCTGTTCTGATATTTTTTTCAATTAATTTTATTTATTTTTGGCTGTGTTGGGTCTTTGTTGCTGTGCGTGGGCTTTCTCTAGTTGTGGTGAGCAGGGGCTACTGTTTGTTGTGGTGCACGGGCTTCTCATTGTGGTGGCTTCTCTTGTTGCAGAACATGGGCTCTAGGCACGTGAGCTTCAGTAGTTGTGGCATGCGGGCTCAGTAGTTGTGGCTCGCGGGCTCTAGAGCACAGGCTCAGTAGTTGTGGTGCACAGTCTTAGTTGCTCTGTGGCATGTGGGATCTTCCCGGGCCAGGGATCGAACCTGTGTCCCCGGCATTGGCAGGTGGATTCCTACCAATTTTTACAGTTTTACAAATTTTTACAGTTTTTTTCTTGCTGCTGACTCGTAATCTCACAGCATTGTGGTTGGAAAAGATGCTTAATATGAGTTCAATTTTCTTAAATTTACCAAGGCTTGCTTTATGGACCAGCATGTGATCTATCCTGGAGAATATTCTATGTGCACTTGAGAAGAATGTATATTCTGCTGCTTTCAGATGGAATGCATAAATATCAATTAAGTCCATCTGGTCTAATGTGTCATTTAAAGCCTGGATTTCCTTACTGATTTTCTGCCTGGATGATCTGTCCATTGATGAAAGTGGGGTGTTAAAGTCCCCCACTATTATTGTGTTACTGTCAATTTCTCCTTTTATGGCTGTTTGTGTTTGCCTTATATATCGAGGTGCTCCTATTTTTGGTATATGTATATTTACAATTGTTATATCTTCTTCTTGGATTGATCTCTTGATCATTATGTAGTGTCCTTGTCTCTTGTAATAGTCTTTATTTCAAAGTCTGTTTTGTCTGATATTAGTATTGCTACTCCAGCTTTCTTTTGATTTCCATTTGTATGGAATACCTTGTTCCATCCCCTCACTTTCATTCTGTATGTGTCCCTAGATCTGAAGTGGGTGTCCTATAGAGAGCATATATACAGGTCTCGTTTCTGTATCCATTCAGCTAGTCAGTGTGTTTTGGTTGGAGCACTAATCCATTTATATTTAAGGTAATTACTGATATGTATGTTCTTATTGCCATTTTGTTAATTGTTTTGGATTTGTTTCTGTAGGTCTTTTTATTCCCTTCCACTTTTGTTCTCTTCTCTTGTGATCTGATGACTATCTTTAATGTTGTGTTTGGATTCCTTTTTCTTTTTTGTGTGTATATCTGTTGTAGATTTTTGGTTTGAGGTTACCATGAGGTTTTGATATAGCAGTCTATACATATACAAGATTGTTTTAAGTTCACGATCTCTTAATTTCAAATGCACTTCCAATATCCTGCATTTGTACTCTTCTTGTGATTGCTGGTTTTGATATCATATTTGTGTGTGGATGATTTCCTATCTTTACTGTATGTTTGCCTTTACTGGTAAGCTTTCCCATTCATAATTTTCTTGTTTCTAGTTGTGGGCTTTTCTTTTTCGCCTAGAGAATTTCCTTTAGTATTTGTACAGCTGGTTTGGTGGTGCAGAATTCTCTTACCTTTTGCTTGTCTGTAAAGCTTTTGAGTTTTCCGTCAAATGTGAAGGACAGCCTTGCCGGGTAGAGTATTCTTGGTTGTAGGTTGTTCCCTTTCACCACTTTAAATATATTGTGCTATTCCCTTCTGGCCTGCAGCGTTTCTGCTGAAAAATCAGCTGATAACCTTATGGGGATTCCTTGTATGTTATTTGTTGCTTTTCCCTTGTTGCTTTTAATATTTTCTCTGTCTTTAATTTTTCTCAATTTGATTAATATGTGTCTCAGCATGTTCCTCCTTGGGTTTATCCTCTATGGGACTCTATGCTTCCTGGAGTTGGGTGACTATTTCTTTTCCCATGTTAGGGAAGTTTTCAGCTATTATCTCCTCAAATATCTCCTCAGGCCCCTTCTCTCTCTCTTCTCCTTCTGGGACTCCTATAATGTGAATGTTGGTGTGTTCAATGTTGTCCTAGCTGTCTCTTAGACTGTCATTTTTTTTTTTTTTATGGCAAGGCGTTTTATTTTAAATATAGCAGTGTGTCAATCCCAAACTCCCAATCTATTCCTCCCTGTCTTCATTTCTTTTCATTCTTTTTTCTTTATTCTGTTCTGCAGCAGTGATTTCCACCATTCTGTATTCCAGCTCACTCATATGTTTCTCTGCCTCATTCTGCTATTAATTCCTTCTAGTGTATTTTTCATTTCACTTATTGTATTGTTCATCTCTGTTTGTTGTTTATACTTTCTAGCTCTTTGTTAACATTTCTTGTATCTTCTTGATCTGTGCTTCCATTCTTTTTCTGAGATTTTGGATCATCTTTACTATCATTACTCTGAATTCATTTTGGGGTAGATTTCCTATATCCACTCCACTTAGTTGTTCTGTAGTTTTATCTTCTTCCTTCATCAGGGACATATTCCTCTGCCATCTCATTTTGTCTAACTTTCTGTGTTTGCAATCCCCCATGCTGCAGGATTATAGTTCCTCTTCCCTCTGGTGTCTGCCCCCTGGTGGACAAAGCTGGTCTAAGAGACTTGTGCAGGCTTCCTGGTGGGAGAGACTGTTGTCTGCCCACTGGTGGGTGCAGCTGGGTCTTGTCCTTCTGATGGGCAGGGTCATGTCAAGGGGTGTGTTTAGAGGTGGCTGTTGGCTCAGGACGACTTTAGGCAGTCTGTGTGCTGACAGGTGGGGCTGTGTTCCTGCCCTGTTGGTTGTTTGGCGTGAGGCATCCCAGCTCTGGAGCCTTCAGGCTGTTGGGTGGGGCCCGATTTTGGCATCAAAATGGCGGCCTCCAGGAAAGTTCATGTCAATGAGTACCTAGTACCTCTGCCACCAGTGTCCACACAAGATTTCTTATATTTCACACTCATTTATGAATTTTATATGTCTGTACACCCAGTATAATTTCTTAGTTTTAAAATGATCCTACTTTGCCCAGTTTGCAGGCAAAGAAAATTGGTACTGTTGGGAACAAAATCTAGGCAAAAATTGTCCTATTTCTTCTTGAGAAGTATATATAATGCCTTTCCCCGAAATTAATTTACTAAGGGTAAATTAATTTTGCTTCTTAAATGTAAGCTATTTCTATAGATTATTTTACTCACTGGGGATTATAATAGGAGCAGAACTAAAATGCGAAGGGGCCAATGAATATTGTTTTGGGTAGTCATATTTTCCTAAGAAACTATTTAGAAAAATAATACTCCAATTAAGTTCAAACAATTTGGCTGAATGGAAAAAGAGAACTAGAACTGAAAAAAGGTGCCAATTAACAGATAGGGTTTATATTATGCAGGGGTGCAATACTGGATACATACTGAATTGTAAGTTTCTAATAGTCATCTGAGAAGCACTTAGAGCTGGACCAAGCTATAAATGATTTAAGCATACTGATCCTATGAAGCATGTATGTATACATATATACACATAATCCTGACAACTGGCAAGAATTTCTATAAAGGTTCACTAATTTAACTTAAAAGCAGGAATATCTTATTTCATTAGTTTAAAATTTCAAATATTTCAAGGGAAATTTCATATTAAATAATTTATTTATCCAGACCAGAACTGTTTCGCTAGTTGTTATCATTGGGATGCAGTAGAGAACTGCCATTTTTCAAGCCATTTTTGTAATCCTTTGATTTTTTTGTTTACAAGCACACTCAATGTCAATTTATTGATCTCCTACTAAATGACCTATTTCCTGCTTACCTTTCCAGCCTAATTTCTTGCTACTGCCAAGCTGACATTCCAACTTCCAGTTATACCAAACTCCTTTCAGATTTTTCAATTCATGTACTCAGTCAACAATATCTAAATGCCAACCATTAAAGGCAAAATAAAACAAAACTAAACACAAACTAAAACTAAACTTTCTTGTCTCTCTAGGAGGTCACAGACCCTCAAGTGCTCATTCTGACATTTTAGATCTCAGTTTAGGGATAATTTCCTAACAAAATTCTTCCATATAATCCCAGTTTGGCATACATTCTCCTTCTATATGCTTTAAAATATAAATATATTTTTAAAAATTTCAAACTTACAGAAAAATTGCACAGACAGTACAAAGGATTCCCATATACCCTGACACTGACTGCCCAATAGTTAACATTTCACCGTATCTGCCACTTGAGAGCAAGTTGCAGACATTATGCCTCTTCACTTCTAAGTACCACAGAGTTTAGTTCCCTAAGCAAGGATATTCTCCTACATAACCACAACAAAACTTTTCAAGTCAGGAAATCCATTGATACAACACTACCATCCAAAACACACAGACGCCATTTAAATTTTGCCACCTGTCTCAACAGTTTCTTTTTACTTTCTGGGACCAGGATCTCATGGAACACATATTGCATTTAGTTGTCATGTCTCTTCATGCTCTTCCAGGTCTTTCCTTAGTCTTTCTCTATCATAGCCTGAACAGTTTTGAAGAATGAGTCTTAAATTCTACAGGATGATCCTCTGATGTCTCTTCATGACCCAGACTCAGGTCTTATTTTCTTAGGAATACTGAAGAACTGATGCTATACTCTTCTCAGTGTATCACATCAGAGGGTACATGATGTTGACTCATCCCGCTACTGTTGATGTTAACCTTATCATCTCATTCTGTTGGTGTTTGCCAGGTCCTACACTAGATCATGATTTTTCCCCTTTGTAATTGGTTACATTCAGTATTAGAGCTATTCCAAGACTGTTAATATCCCATTCCTCATCAATCCTTTATCAGCCTTAGCATCCACTGACAACTCCCAAGCACTGTAACAGTTGCCAAATGGAAACACTGCATGTGTATCATTCTTTCTATGCTTACTAGTTGGCATTCCATTGTAAGGAACAGCTTTCCCTTCTTACTGATTGATACGTTGACACTTATGGATTACTATTCTAATCAAAGGGTTATAATCTATTTACTGTCATCATTCATTTTAATATTTAAATTATGCAAGATCTGGCCAGTGGGAGGCTCTTCAAGCTGGCTCTATTGTCCTTTTGAAACATTTCCATCATATTTTGAGCATTTCCTTACTGGTATGAGATGTTCCAGGTTCGTTTCATACTTCTCCTTGCCTAGCTCTGGAATCAGACCTTTCTCCAAAGGGTCCTGATTCCTTCTAGTGGAGGACAGCATTTAGGCACCAAGATCTGGGTTCTCAAAGTGCTCCTTCTTAGTTGAGTACATTGCCTTCTGGCTCTCTCAGTAAATGCTGCACTTGAAAATCTATGTGTATATGTGCACACATATATATATGTACATACATAAATTTATGACTAATTTTATATCTATCTGTGTGTGTGTGTGTGTGTGTATGGTACATACACATACCATAAATTCATACTCTCTAACACCAATCAAACACGTCCAATTACAATCCAAAACCTCAGGATTATTTTCAGTCTTCTTCCTTCTTATGTTTGTAAGTATTTTCTCCAACAGTGAGAAACCTGGCTTTCATTATCTTTAATGAAATTTTCTTTATCTATAATTATCTTTTATACCATTATGTGGCATGACCGTATGACTCCTCCCTGCCTCCCTGAATATCTTGGCATGCAGGGGGGGTAAGGGCTTCTTACGTGCATTTATAGATTCTTTTTTTTTTTAACATCTTTATTGGAGTATAATTACTTTACAATGGTGTGTTAGTTTCTGCTTTATAACAAAGTGGATCAGTTATACATATGTCCCCATATCTCTTCCCTCTTGCGTCTCCCTCCCTCCCACCCTCCCTACCCTACCCCTCTAGGTGGTCACAAAGCACCGAGCTGATCTCCCTGCGCGATACAAAGCACCGAGCTGATCTCTCTGTGCTATGCGGCTGCTTCCCACTAGCTATCTATTTTACGTTTGGTAGTGTATATATGTCCATGCCACACTCTCTCACTTTCTCCCAGCTTACCCTTCCCCCTCCCTGTATCCTCAATTCCATTCTCTAGTAGGTCTGTGTCTTTATTCCGATCTTGCCCCTAGGTTCTTCATGACCATTTTTTCTTTTTTTTAGATTCCATATATATATGTTAGCATATGGTATTTGTTTTTCTCTTTCTGACTTACTTCACTCTGTATGGCAGACTCTAGGTCCATCCACCTCACTACAAATAACTCAATTTTGTTTCTTTTCATGGCTGAGTAATATTCCATTGTATATACGGGCCACATCTTTATCCATTCATCTGCTGATGAACACTTAGGTTGCTTCCATGTCCTGGCTATTGTAAAGAGAGCTGCAATGAACATTCTGATACATGACTCTTTGAATTATGGTTTTCTCAGGGTATATGCCCAGTAGTGGGACTGCTGGGTTGTATGGTAGTTCTATTTTTAGTTTTGTTTTTTTTTCGGTATGCGGGCCTCTCACTGTTGTGGCCTCTCCTGTTGTAGAGCACAGGCTCCAGACGCACAGACTCAGTGGCCATGGCTCACGGGCCCAGCCGCTCCACGGCATGTGGGATCCTCCCAGACCGGGGTATGAACCCGTGTCCCCTGCATCAGCAGGCGGACTCTCAACCACTGCACCACCAGGGAAGCCCTATTTTTAGTTTTTTAAGGAACCTCCATACTGTTCTCCATAGTGGCTGTATCAATTTATATTCCCACCAACAGTGCAAGAGGGTTCCCTTTCTCCACACCCTCTCCAGCATTTATTGTTTGTAGATTTTTTGATGGTGGCCATTCTGACTGGTGTAAGATGATATCTCATTTTAGTTTTGATTTGCATTTCTCTAATGATTAATGATGTTGAGCATTCTTTCATGTGTTTGTTGGCAATCTGTATATCTTCTTTGGAAAAATGTCTATTTAGGTCTTCTGTTCATTTTTGGATTGGGCTGTTTGTTTTTTTGATATTGAGCTACATGAGCTGCTTGTAAATTTTGCAGATTAATCCTTTGTCAGTTGCTTCATTTGCAAATATTTTCTCCCATTCTGAGGGTTGTCTTTTTGTCTTCTTTATGGTTTCCTTTGCTGTGCAAAAGCTTTGAAGTTTCATTAGGTCCCATTTGTTTATTTTTGTTTTTATTTCCATTTCCCTAGAAGGTGGGTCGAAAAGGATCTTGCTGTGATTTATGTCATAGAGTGTTCTGCCTATGTTTTCCTCTAAGAGTTTTATAGTGGCTGGCCTTACATTTAGGTCTTTAATCCATTTTGAGTTTATTTTGTGTATGGTAATAGGGAGTGTTCTAATTTCATTCTTTTACATATAGCTGTCCAGTTTCCTTGGCACCACGTATTGAAGAGGCTGTCTTTTCTCCACTGTATATTCTTGCCTCCTTTATCAAAGATAAGGTGACCATATGTGCGTGGGTTTATCTCTGGGCTTTCTATCCTGTTCCATTGATCTATCTTTCTGTTTTTGTGCCAGTACCATACTGTCTTGATTACTGTAGCTTTGTAGTATAGTCTGAAGTCAGGGAGCCTGATTCCTCCAGCTCCGTTTTTCGTTCTCAAGATTGCTTTGGCTATTCGGGGTCTTTTGTGTTTCCATACAAATTGTGAAATTTTTTGTTCTAGTTCTGTGAAAAATGCCAGTGGTAGTTTGATAGGGATTGCATTGAATCTGTAGTGTGGTTTGGGTAGTACAGTCACTTTGACAATGTTGATTCTACCAAACCAAGAACATGGTATATCTCTCCATCTATTTGTATCATCTTTAATTTCTTTCATCAGTGTCTTATAATTTTCTGTATACAGGTCGTTTGTCTCCTTAGGTAGGTTTATTCCTAGATATTTTATTCTTTTTGTTGAAATGGTAAATGGGAGTGTTTTCTTAATTTCATTTTCAGATTTTTCATCATTAGTGGATAGGAATGCAAGAGATTTCTGTGCATTAATTTTGTATCCTGCTACTTTACCAAATTCATTGATTAGCTCCAGCAGTTTTCTGGTAGCATCTTTAGGATTCTCTATGTATACTATCATGTCATCTTCCAACAGTCACAGCTTTTCTTCTTCTTTTCCGATTTGGATTCTTTTTCTTTCTTTTTCTTCTCTGATTGCTGTGGCTAAAACTTCCAAAGCTATGTTGAATAATAGTGGTGAGAGTAGGCAACCTTGTCTTGTTCCTGATCTTAGTGGAAATGGTTTCAGTTTTTCACCATTGAGGACAATGTTGGCTGTGCGTTTGTCATATATAGCCTTTATTATGTTGAGGTAAGTTCCCTCTATGCCTACTTTCTGCAGGGTTTTTATCATAAATGGGTGTCGAATTTTGTCAAAAGCTTTCTCTGCATCTATTGAGATGATTGTATGGTTTTTCTCCTTCAATTTGTTAATATGGTTTAACACATTGATTGATTTGAGTATATTAAAGAATCCTTGCATTCCTGGGATAAACCCCACTTGATCATGGTGTATGATCCTTTTAATGTGCTGTTGGATTCTGTTTGCTAGTATTTTGTTGAGGATTTTTGCATCTATGTTCATCAGTGATATTGGCCTGTAGTTTTCTTTCTTTGTGACCTCTTTGTCTGGTTTTGGTATACGGGTGATGGTGGCCTCGTAGAATGAGTTTGGGAGTGTTCCTCTCTCTGCTATAATTTAGAAGAGTTTGAGAAGGATAGGTGTTAGCTCTTTTCTAAATGTTTGATAAAATTCACCTGTGAAGCCATCTGGTCCTGGGCTTTTGTTTGTTGGAAGGTTTTTAATCACAGTTTCAATTTCAGTGCTTGGGATTGGTCTGTTCATATTTTCTATTTCTTCCTGGTTCAGTCTCGGAAGGTTGTGCATTTCTAAGAATTTGCCCATTTCTTCCAGGTAGTCCATTTTATTGGCATATAGTTGCTTGTAGTAATCTCTCATGATCCTTTGTATTTCTTCAGTGTCAGTTGTTACTTCTCCTTTTTCATTTCTAATTCTATTGATTTGAGTCTTCTCCCTTTTTTTCTTGATGAGTCTCGCTAATGGTTTATCAATTTTGTTTATCTTCTCAAAGAACCAGCTTTTAGTTTTATTGATCTTTGCTATTGTTTTCTTCATTTCTTTTTCATTTATTTCTGATCTGGTCTTTATGATTTCTTTCCTTCTGCTAACTTTGGGGTTTTTTGTTCTTCTTTCTCTGATTGCTTTAGGTGCAAGGTTAGGTTGTTTATTTGAGATGTTTCTTGTTTCTTAAGGTAGGGTTGTAGTGCTATAAACTTCCCTCTTAGAACTGCTTTTGCTGCATCCCATAGGTTTTGGGTCATCATGTTTTCATTGTCATTTTTTTCTAGGTAATTTTTGATTTCCTCTTTGATTTCTTCAGTGATCTCTTCGTTATTAAGTAGTGTATTGTTTAGTCTCCACGTGTTTGTATTTTTTACAGATTTGATATCTAGTCTCATAGCATTGTGGTCAGAAAAGATACTTGATACGATTTCAATTTTCTTAAATTTACCAAGGCTTGATTTGTGACCCAAGATATGATCTATCCTGGAGAATGTTCCAGGAACACTTGAGAACAATGTGTATTCTGTTGTTTTTGGATGGAATGTCGTATAAATATCAATTAAGTCCATCTTGTTTAATGTATCATTTAAAGCTTGTGTTTCCTTATTTATTTTCATTTTGGATGATCTGTCCATTGGTGAAACTGGGGTGTTAAAGTCCCCTACTATGAATGTGTTATTGTTGATTTCCCCTTTTATGGCTGTTAGCATTTGCCTTATGTATTGATGTGCTCCTATGTTGGGTGCATAAATATTTACAATTGTTATATCTTCTTCTTGGATTGATCCCTTGATCATTATGTAGTCTCCTTCTTTGTCTCTTGTAATAGTCTTTGTTTTAAAGTCTATTTTGTCTGATATGAGAATTGTTACTCCAGCTTTCTTTTGATTTCCATTTGCATGGAATATCTTTTTCCATCCCCTCACTTTCAGTCTGTATGTGTCCCTAGGTCTGAAGTGGGTCTTTTGTCGACAGCATATATATGGGTCTTGTTTTTGTTTCCATTCAGCCAGTCTATGTCTTTTGGTTGGAGCATTTAATCCATTTACATTTAAGGCACTTATAGATATATATGTTCCTATTACCGTTTTCTTTATTGTTTTGGTTTTGTTATTGTGAGTCTTTTCCTTCTCTTGTGTTTCCTGCCTAGAGAAGTTCCTTTAGAATTTGTTGTAAAGTGGGTTTGGTGGTGCTGTATTCTCTTAGCTTTTGCTTGTCTGTAAAGGTTTTAATTTATCCATCAAATCTGAATGAGATCCTTGCTGTGTAGAGTAATCTTGGTTGTAGGTTTTTGCCTTTCATCACTTTAAATATGTCCTGCCACTCCCTTCTGGCTTGCAAAGTTTCTGCTGAAAGATCAGCTGTTAACCTTATGGGGATTCCCTTGTCTGTTATTTTTCCCTTGCTGCTTTTAATATTTTTTGTTTGTATTTAATTTTTGATAGTTTGATTAATATGTGTCTTGGCGTGTTTCTCCTTGGATTTATCCTGTATGGGATTCTCTGTGCTTCCTGGACTTGATTAACTATTCCTTACCCATATTAGGGAAGTTTTCAACTATAATCTCTTCAAATATTTTCTCAGTCCCTTTCTTTTTCTCTTCTTCTTCTGGGACCTGTATAATTCGAATGTTGGTGCTAGATTCTTATACCTCACTTGTATAGAACTTATATATGATCATGGCTTGTTTTCTTCTCTGTATCCCCAACACTGTACGTTCAGAGAGTGAAACCTATCTGTGCCTTTTTGGCTCAGAGTAAGACATATTTATTGAAGGAATAAAACAAAGAGTTTTCATTGGACAATTTTAGGAATCATCAGTGGTAAAGTCTTAAGAATGGACTAGATTTCAAGAAGTGAGATGAAAAAAGATCAAAGAATCAAAGATACAATTTTCTTAAAATACCAAAAAGAGGTAGGAAAGGAAACAAACTGAATAGGTATGAAATTAGCCAGGGGACCAGGACCAACAGTTCAGAATGCATGAGGGGGAGTTTCCAGAAGAAAGAAATGGTCAACAGTGTCAAAAGTTATAAAGAAGTGAATTAGGGGGAGGAGTGAAAATGTATGACTAAACATTATCTTCAATTGTGACTTTGAAGTTCTTCCTTTTTTTAAAATTCTCTAAGTGGTTCAAGTTTTATACTCTGATTGTGAATTTCTAAATCTCATTGGTGACACCATGTTTTATCACTGGAAACCATTTTCTTCAACATTTTACTTTTTCCTGTTTATCTTGGAACATCAGAACAATTGACAAGTCTTTCTGCTATTATCACTTAAAAACATAGCATAATCCTATAGAAATGTTGATCAATGTCAAGTTGTCTTTCAAAATGAGTGTCTTTACCCAAATTTAACTCTTTAGTCGCCAGTGTTTTTCTTTTGGTAAGTCAAATCTCTAACTTTTAAAACATTTTCATCAGTCCCGGGATGACCAGATGATGGTTTTGTGCATCAAAAGAGCACGATCACTAGATTCTTTAAACCTTTAATATGTATCAGGAAAAATAAACAGATTTATACATCTTGTGGGTCAATATATATTCTCATATTTGTCAACATGTTAAATGTATTCCATTGAGACTTGTTTAACTAGTCACAAATTTTGGCACACATTTTTTGTTCTATAAAAGATCTTCATTCTGTTTGTTAGGGAAATTGACACTAATGATGAGAATGCTTAATAATAACAAACATAATATCAACAAAAATATATACTTGTGAGCCAGTACATTTGTGCCAGGAAATGTGCTAAACATTTTATATTTATTTCCCTCAGTGCTTACAACAATCCCACGAGGTTATTATAAATCCTTTTTGATGATGAGAAACTGAGTTTTAATACAGAAGTAAGTTTGTTAATTTGTCCATGGTTATACTATCAGTAAGTAGTAGAGCCAGGGCTTCAAATCAGATCAACATATTCCAAAAGTTCTAACAGATAAGCCTTAAATCCTAGGATTTAAAATAAATGAAATAACATAAAATGTTATTAAGTATTTTAAATTAATAATTCAACGAAGGAATTTCTTGCTGCACAAAAAATCATTTAGTTTACAGAAGATTCATCATATGATTCCAATGGTGAGCCCCTCTAGGATCTTAAGATTCTGGTATATATTTCCTTGAATACCATTATATGTATATAATCTACTCACAGAGACTAAACACTCAATGATGATTAAAAAATAGTGAATTTATCTATGCCTTTATGATATAATTCAGTTAACAATTTTGACCTACCAAAATTTTTCAGTGGGTCCCCTCAATTACATGAAATGAAGTAGAATCAAATAATTAAGAAATTTTGGAACTAGAAGGGATTTTAGAAATACAGGAGTCCACTCTCATTTTACCTGTAAGAAAAGCAAGTCCCAGAAAGGTTAAGTGACTTGCTCAAAGTCATACATTGCTGGGCTTTGCTGGCATTTGGATCTAAGATGCTTGACACATTGAGGTCCTGCCAGCAATAGCACTGTTACATTTTTTTTTTCCTGTAAAAAGGCAGTATCAGTAGAAAAGATATTAAAATTCAGAAATGTGACATTCAGGTTGGAAAGATATTTGTCTCCAAATTACAATTCACCATTTGACATATATATTTACTTATTTATTTTTCTTTTTTCTGTATCTCAACCACTGTAACTGCACTGTCCAATATAGTAGCCCTTTGCCACATGTGGTTATTTAAATTAAAATTAATAAAGTTAAAAATTCGATTCCTCAGTCACACTAGCCACATTTCAAGTCACACTAGCCACATTTCAAGGTCCTCAAAGTACTAGAGCTACTGCATATGACAGTGCAGATATGGAACATTTCTCTCTTCCCAGAAAGTTGTTGGGCACTGCTGCTTTAGAACGCCAGTTCCATGAAACAGGGATTCTCATTTGTTTGTTTTCTGATGTATCCCCCATGGAGAATGGTGCCTCGCAAATAGTAAACCTCAACAAATTTTTGTTGAATGACTATTTCTGAGAGTGATTTTTGTACAGCCCTATGAAGTTTCCAATCATATATATGGCAACGCATTTTTTTGGTATTGGCTTATGTCCAAAAAGGGAATATCTTTGACAAAATGGCTGTAAAATAATGAGATGCAGTTTGGCAAAAGAAGTAAACATTGTACCAAAAAGCCCGATATACTGCTAACTTAAATTGAGTAAGACAGCACAGTGTTCACTATGTAAATTTTTCTTGATTTGGGAAGGAGAATGAATTTCTTCTTTGCCAGAGATTTTGAATTTGTTAATTTCCTTTGTCCTACAAAAGGCAGAAAATAATTGGAAAAGACATATATCCCAGGACATGGTCATAATTCAAAGTCAAAAGAAAATAATATATTTTTCATTGTGTTTCACTGGATTTCAAATAATAATTTAAATACTTTAACAGTGTAATTAACACAATAGAGATTTACTACAGTCTTCTTTACGATTTCAGCTATAAGACTCCTATCATTTACTCAATGTAGAACTTAATTCTCTTTATGCAGCTGAAGTCC
This sequence comes from Delphinus delphis, assembly GCF_949987515.2. Classification (NCBI taxonomy): domain Eukaryota; kingdom Metazoa; phylum Chordata; class Mammalia; order Artiodactyla; family Delphinidae; genus Delphinus; species Delphinus delphis. The sequence goes on along the minus strand of NC_082685.1, from coordinate 108,686,695 downwards.
TTCTCATGTTTTCATATTGATATCATTAAATAAAAGTCAAATTCTACATATGAAATATTTTACAAAGACAGAATTACTGGGAAAGGACATGCTAAATAGCATTTATTCTGAAAAACAGAACATGTAAGGAAGAGTAAGTGCAATATGTTTAAAATATAGGTACCTTGGTTATATGGGGGGGATACAGTACATTTATTTTCAGTATATGAGTAAATGTCCCAACAACATGTTTTTTTTTTTCTGCTCAAATGCTTGCTGACTTTTCCCTATCTGAAAAGTGAAGAATAGTCTTCTCAAGATTTGCCTATCCTTAACATCCATTGTTTTTCATTTTGTCATGTATAGTAAGAACTATACATTCAATATTAACAAAGAATAATCTCATATACTGAATAGCCAGAAGAATAAAATATCTGTACTTTCATTTACATATATAATTAACTAATAATGTCTTTATCCAGTCACAAATAAAATTCCTGTTCTATGCAAACTTTAAAAATACAGAAATAAAAAAAAAAATCACTCATAATCCTATCAGCCAGAAATAAAGGATAAGTCCCTTACAGTCTTTTTGGGGTGTGTGTGTGTGTGTGTGTGTGTGTGTGTGTGTGTGTGTGTGTGTGTGTGTGTGTGTGTGCATGCGCATGTTGGGGGGGGTGTGGAGTGGAAGAACTGAGTTTGTACAGTGATATATGGTAAAGGTGACATACCACACAGGTTTGTGCCTTTTTTACATTTGGTAATAGGTCATAAACATTCTGTCATATCAATAAATTTAATCCTGTAACATACCTTTTAATAGCTGCATACTATTTCACCATTTGGATATACTATAATTTATTTAACCACTCATTCATCTATTATTGGACAAATATCTTCGAGACTTTCAGTAGAATGGTCAGGTGCAGTGTGCTTTTAGAATGTCAAAATCAGCTTTAGAATATAAAATGGTCAACAGCATTCACTATGTTACCTCAATTCACACACCTGTTTATAGAGTTTCAGGAATGGTGAGAAATTCCAATTCTATAGGGTCAATAAATCAATAGTTTATTCTTGGTGTCACTCATTAACAGTCTCTATATTTTTGGCTGTCTTGGTTTTCTTAGCATAGCGTTGTATGAACACTGAATTTTTCAGATTAAACATTTTATCTATGAGAAGGATAAAGACCTCCAGTTTATGGATACTTCAACACCACCAACCTATTCTGACAGTTGAACCAATTCCGGTGTAATTTCTATATTTCATGTGTTCTCTCATAGATATTTATTCTTTGCAACATTGCAGATTTTTGTAATTTTACTTTGCTTTCATAATTTTAGATACTATTACCCTTTCTTGCATTTTTTGGGCATAGTGATTTGATACCATGTCCCAAATACCCAGTCCATAAATATATAAACAGTATAAGTAAGCCATTGTGGATTTAGTTCAGACCCATGAAAACCAAATCAGAAGTACTTAAAAATTATAGTCTAATCATTAGTAATTATAAATTCTGGAGAAGCTGTTTATTAAAGGATTGTCTTTTACATATTCAAAATGACTAGTCAACACCACTGAAGAAGTTAATAGCATACTTTTTATTTTCTTAGATACAATATACCAATAAAAGAAAATTTTATTAGTTTATGATCATTTAAAATAGACTAAATAAAAACTTTAACATTTGTTTTTATATACATCATTCCAATTAATCACAAAAATAGCTTTTCCAATTTTACTTTAATGACTACATAATGAAATTGAAGAAATGTTTTGTTGTTTGAAAAGGTCATGCTACTAAATAGTTAATAGTGTAAACATTGTTTTAGGAAATATTTAACAGTTTGCTCAAAATTCTTTAAAAAATAGTATAAATGTAAATTATTATAAATTTGAAAGACAGATGTTTGGATTAATGAAGCTTAACTATATATGGGGAGGGGGGCAAAAAAGGGCCACTCATAGAAGAGTACAATTATTTTAAAATATACTTAGGTAAAGACTGTTTAAAACTCTTGAGGAGAAAGAACCTGTATCATAACTCTTTATTACCTTTAACTTTTTAATTGTCTCTTTTAAAAATCCAAAGGTTGTTGTTCTTAAAAAATTTTTCAAACAACCTAGATTTACAATTTCACATTTCTACCACTAACCCATTCTTCCTAAAAGTGTCTTTCATTTTGTCAATTTCTTTAGGTGTGGAACTTAGTATCTTATACATAGCAGGCATTTCAACACTGTCAAATGGATGCAATTACAATAACTCTATGAGATTTTCATTATTCATATGCAATAAATGGAATCAGAAAAATTCTCACATGCTTGTACAAGAAATTCACATTTCCCTAATGGAGATTTTCACAAACCTCTTATATCTACAAAATACATAAAGCTATGAATGGTATGTCTGAAACACCATGAAGACTGCAATGAAAGATACAACTTTCTGTCCTTAGAAAAGGAAATTTAAAAGACTCAGGCACCTATAAGCAGATCTGACTGTCAATACATATAGGTTCACCCACAGAGAAAATAAAACTCCCATATGTTGAAACCCTTGGCATCCATGCACTTCTTTTTCCTATTTCATGCCATGTTTCCCTGGCCCTATGTACCGAATGCATTTTCAGTCTGAAGGAGAAAACTCCTCCAGCTGCTAATGTGAGGACTTCTAGCCCTGTAACCATGAGATGACCCAGCACTGCTGCCTGCTTAGAGTTCTCCCCTGGGGGTGGATGTGGGTGCTGGCACTCTTTGCTGTGCATTAGAAGCAGAGAACACCAGCAATTGGGACACTTCAAGGACACTGCATAATTTCAGTAAGAGTTAGGAGAGGAGAAGGAAAACTCCATTTCTATCAAATGTACTATCAAAGTAAGCACAGCTTTCTTGTTCCAATTTTTGGTCAGGAAGGAAGTGGAAATTTTTAAAAAATGAAAAAGATTTTATTGTGATAAAAATAATAAACCAGGGTTTACTTTAAATCTGGGAAAATGATGTATACAAAAACAAAGAAAGTGACAAAACAATCATCTTGACATTAATATTCCGTATGGTTAAGCATTTAATTTCTTCTTGTGTTACTTATATATGTATATATATATACACACACATGCACGTTGTCTCTATTCTAAACCTAAACTATAAGCTACCTGCAAGTAAAAATTGTGCTTTATTCTCTTTAGCAAATAAGTATTTATGTTATTGATAAACTATCTGAGGACGAAAGTCTGTGAAATCGCAGAGCTCTTGTAGATAAAGATAGTTGGATGATCTACTGTTAACTATTAATAGATCTAACCCTTCTAGAAGCAGCTAATTATATGCTTGATATGCCACTATAATTGGGCAAAATTGGTATGTTACAGCCATGTTATTGTAACTATATAATATAAAAATAAGCTTAAGTATGTTCATAGAAAATTTTATTGCCATCCTTCACAGTATAATCTGCATTTACCAAAATTATATATATTTTGAAAGGTAGCTTCAAAGTATATGGTAGACTCCAAGGGTCAGCAAACTTTTTTCTGTTAAGATCTAGACAGTAAATATTTCAGGGTTGCAGGCCACCTATGGTCTCCATCATGATCACTCAAATCTGCTATTGCAGTGTAAAAGAAGCCATAGACAATACATAAATGAATGAATGTGGCAGCGTTCCAATAAAATTTTATTTACAAAAAGTCAGCCAAACTATGCGCTATAGTTTGCCAACCCTTAATGTAGGTTATACATCACTAGAAGTAGCATAAAATGGAATGCAGAATAATTTAACATTTTTATAGGAGAGAAATATGTGACATTTTCAAGATCTTTATTGACTCTTAAAAAAAAAACGCAACAAAAAACCACCAAACTTAAATAGCACACACAAATCTTACCTGGTTAGGTATCCTCAGTGGGGGCCTTGGACCTCCAGGGTACCGAGGTGACATAAAAGGCTATTGAAGTAAAACAAACAAATAAACAAAACAAAAAAACAATGTAAAATACAGATCTGAAAATAAACTGCTTTTAAGAATTTTTGAATTATACAAAACATAAATCAAATTTACTTATGTGGCTGATTTCAGTAGAATAAAAGCTTTTAACAAAAATTACCATCCTATTTTTTACTTTGTAGAATATCTGGAAAAATTCCAAAGAAATCATAAAAAAATCAAAGATGACTAAAGTAACTAGCAAAAAAAAATTTTAATGCTATCTAATTGGCAAAAAGTAAGACTAAGAAATTTAGGCAATTGAATCTTAGTAAAGACTTCAAGAAGAGGATCACTGGCTACATTATTATACAAACTGGATTCTGAATTACCCAATTCAGTTATCACTTTCCTCTAATAATTTTGACTGAATTACCCAATTCGGTTATAATTTTCCTCTAATAATTTTAAAGTTGCCAAATTTCTTCATCTTTTCTTTTGTAGTTCCATTTAAAATGGTAAAGAAATTTCTTTTCCAAGGGACATTTGTGGTTAGGAGAGCTTTGGCTTTCTTTCATTAAGGGTTTGTTATAATTCAAAATCGATTATACATTTTAAAATTGAAATTTCTTTGCATATTTTGAGCCTAGCAGACTATGAGGTGTGTACTTTTTTTAATAACCATTTTTTATTGAAGTATAATTAACAATGTTGCATTAGTTTCAGGTGTACAGCAAAGTGATTCCATTATATATATACATATACACACACAGACATATATATATATATATATATATATATAAAAATATAGACACATATATATATATTCTTTTTTTAAAAATTTTTATTGGAGTATAGTTGATTTACAATGTTGTGGTAGTTTCAGGTGCACAGCAAAGTGAATCTGTTATACATATACATATATCCACTTTTTTTTAAGATTCTTTTCCTATATAGCCCATTACAGCGTATTTAGTAGAGTCCCTGTGCTATACAGTAAGTCCGTATTAGTTATCTATTTTTTTTTACATCTTTATTGGAGTATAATTGCTTTACAATGGTGTGTTAGTTTCTGCTTTATAACAAAGTGAATCAGTTATATATATACATATGTTCTCATATCTCTTCTCTCTTGCGTCTCCCTCCCTCCCACTATTCTTTTTCATATTATTTTCCATTATAGGTTATTACAAAATATTGAATATAGTTCCCTGTGCTATATAGCAAGTCCTGGTTGTTTATCTATTTTATATATAGTAGTGTGTATATGTTATATTTTAAATTTATTTCCTCTTGTATGCCCTCCTCCAGAAGTCCAGAAGAAAAAAAATGGCCTTATATTAAAACTCAAGTCAATTTATCTTGTTAGATGAATCAGAGGCTGCTAAGATGTGCTGATTCTGTCAGTCCTGAAACTGTCTGAAAAATATGCTAAAAGTATCATTTAGTGATTGTCCAATGATGAGTGGAAGGAGAATATTTTTGATCACTCAGATTTGGGCACAATTTTTATTTTTAAGTTTATTCCTAAAATTATTCAAAATTCCATTTTTATAGAAAAATATAATTTTGTTTAATTATAATACATAATTACATGTAATATAAGCAAATTATCAACTCTAAAGGGTTGAATATTAAGTAAAATATTAAGAATGAATTAATAATATAAATTAAGAATCAATTTACCAAAGGCTTGGGCAAGCCAAATCTATAGTACTTTACATAATTAAATTCCACATTTATAATGAATTTTCTAAAAATATTTTTAGAAATTAGGCCTGCAGTTCTAGGGCTATTTTAAAAGCAGCAGCTGAAAAATAAAATTCTAGCAAATTTATGTGCTATAGACTTTTCTATAATATCTTTTGGAGGGTCTGACAAACCAACAAGAAGAACTTTAGAATTAAACAATTTGAGTTTTTACTTGCTGTGTTCTTATATGTTAACATATTCCTAGGAGATCATTTTAAATGGACAGAAACAGTAGATTATTCAGGTAATAGTGTCACCTTCAGCTGATAAAGCTTAAGTGGATTTTCCAGTTTAAACATTTAAAAAATGTTTAGTTTTCACACATTTGATTAAAGTTGACTCTCATCATTTCTGAAGCTCTAAATTGGATTAATTAGTTAACTATACTGTCAACTGGGAAGCTCATCCCCAAACTCACACTCCCTCTGCTACTTTTCTAACCACCTAATTTCGTTTATGAAACTGTCTTATAAATTCTGGACTCACTTCAAAAATTTAATTAAATATCGTGTCATTGATTTTGGAATGGTTGCCTTTCTTTCACAAAGTGATGTTTTATGACATAGTCACTAAGCCCAAGTACAATATCAATTTAGTGTTTGAGACATGGAGACATAAAAATAGGTTACTGATAATTCCTGTCTATAATAAAATCACTTCAAAATGGAATACAAGGTAGAAAGTATTAAAACACTACTAAATACTGATAACCTTGAAATGTACCTTATTTGAAACAGGGCATTTGAGATTTGTATGTTCCTCTGAATGTAAAATAATGTAATACTGTTAATATAAATGGACTATTTGAAAAGAGAAAATTTTTCTCTAATCAATGGCATTGTGAATAAATGTATTTTAACACGACTGTTGTATTCTCCTATCTGACCATGAGGCCCCATCAAGGGACTACTAAGAGGGAGAGGCAGTGCATGTGGTAGTTGCGAACCTGTAGTCCCCTATGGAATAAGATTGCGAGAGAGAAAGAGTCTCTTTTTAATTTATTTCCTCTTGTTTGCCCTCCTCCAGAAGTTCAAAAATTTTTTTAGCCAAAAAAAAAAAGGAAGAAAACCACTTCTATTTATCAATCTATAGCTATACAATTAAAGCAAAAAATAACAAAAATCTAGTTAGTTTAGATAAAAAACGACTACTTTTCCCTAAAATATAAACATTATTATGGTTAAAGCATTTTAATATCAAATTAGTGCTGTTATAAGCTCTTAATATTCAGATTGATTCTTAAGATATCCAGTTAACCACCTAGGTCCTCAGCTGCCTACTTGTTGAGGTATAGCCACAGCAACAGAACCCAAAAGAGTTTTCATGTTAGCAAATGAGAATATTCTACTAATATTCTGTATTTCACTATTCAGAAGTCAATTTGCTTTCAAATATAATTTAAGGTATTACAACAAGTTTAAATTCTTTTATGGTAAAATGCTAATCTAAGAGATTACATACTGATATTATAAAGTATACTTACTGATATTATAAAGTACATCTATCGACAGACCTTCAGTACTCTCTGCGTTGATAACCTGGGAAGAACAGGTTCCTCAAAAGAGCCCTTAGCTATGAAAGTATACTTACTCATAATACTTGGGGAAAATTTTTTTAATAGTTTGGGCATCAAAATATGTGCTTGAGGGTGTCAGAATGATGAATCAATATTTTAAATGGAAAAAGCCTTCCCCTTGAAAAATGGGCTAAAAAGTTATTTATAATGTGTGTGGACAAAACATTTGACTGGGAGTCAAAGGCCTGGATTCTAGTTTTTGCACCACCACTAATTAGCAGAGGGACCCTAAATTAAAAGCCTTTAGGGCTTTAGTTTTCCCAACCTTAAAATGAGAGAGTTGGACAAGATGATCTCAGCAGTCTCTTGGGAAATAATAATTTAAAACCCCCATGATACTGAATGTCAATATTATGACATGGTATGAGTGTGTTTCGTGTTTGGTAATTGCAATCATTGTTGGTTTTGTTGTGGTCATCCATTTACAATGCTTGGTGTCAGTTTATTTACCTCTTGTAAAAATAAAATACACTGTGTGTGTGAAAAAAATAAAAAAACAAAAACAAAAACAAAAAAAATATTAATGCTAGTAGAATAGGTAGTTTAACTCTACAATTTCCAGTTACTTGGAATATTTTTACTTCTTTTTAATATTTCATAAAAGGCCATTTAAAATATAGTTTATACTAATTTGTATTATTTCCTAATTTTGAATCTGCATCCACATAGTGGTCAATTGGTATAATAAAGAATAATACTTGAGTCTTTAAAAAAAAAAAAACATGATTCCATGTTAATTATTTCCAGCATTACCCTTAAGTATAAAGATTAGCATACTGTAAATAGCTATAAATATTTGAAGTGTGTGTGGGTGATATCAGTCTATGTTCCTAAGGCACAAGCTATCTTTATCAAGGAGCTAGAGAAGCTTATTCCCATGCTTTCCAGAGAAAAAGAAAAACTTAGGTAAAGAAAAAAAATACTCCAACAATGATGCCCTTTGTTCAGATCAAAGGCCAATAGAATAAAAAAGCTGCACTTACTGATTAAAAGGCATGCTAGAGATTTGTTCATTCAACAAATATTTATTAGGCACCCACAAAGGCACTCTTCTAGATGGTGGGACATATCAGTGAACAAAGCAGATGAAGATCACTGCCCTCTGCTTAGGATTTTTCAAGGTTCACAGTCTTGTAATTAATAGGAGAAACAATGTTCTGGAAAAACTATTTTCTACAGTCCACTAATCTGGAAGAAATAAAATATTCTCTTCACCAAATGGCAAATATCAATGAAAACCCAAAGAAAATAATATTTCAACCTGGTGCCTTCTCAGAAGTCATATTACATCATCCCTACTTGACAGAACATGTAGTGCTATGAATGACTAAAAATCAAGGCTAGGCTTTTAAAAAAGTTTTCCAAATTAGGCAAAACTCATGGACAAAGGTTCTTTATAATACACAAGATAAACTGAGTAGCACAGTTAGTACCCTGACATATGGAAATACATTTATAGGCATAAATTCTCATTTCTACATGTTTCAGTTATCTACTTAGAATGAATGGGATAAACCAAAGTGCAAGCAATAAAAACGTATACAAAGACAGAAAATCAATAAATATTTGATGACTAAATGAAAGGAAAAAAACTCTAATAGAAATATAAACTAAATGTCCAGCCCATTTCCTCCAAGTAGTCTTTTAGAGAAAAAAATCACACTCATTTAGAATCATAATTTATTTCAGAATGAACATCATTCAGTCTTAAAGGATTATTATTTTCCATTATATCAAGAATTATTCATGAAATATTAAACTTCTGCTTTCCTAAAAGAGAGATTTTCCTTTATTCTTTGCCATTTCTGCTAGTGGAAAGTAGTAGTCTCCCTCTTCTTATTTCATCTTCATAAACTGTTAGTGCTTTATCTCAATTCTCTAAGATTTAGAAGGAAGAAGTTCTTTCTCATCTTTCCTTCTCTGAAGATCCCAGACCCCACCAATGGAATTATTTTATAAATAATTTACCCATTCTGAAATTACAGGTGATAAGAACCATTTAAAGCCCTAACTTCTTTTCACATATATATATGATCAAACTGTACATCTTAAATGACACATTGCTCAAATGTTAACTTTACTAATATTTTCTAACATTTTAATAGTTTCCAGAAAGCATAAATATGATTTATCAATACCACAATTTTTCTTGAGATAACTCAGTATTCTCCTTTCTATGCCAAGTAAACATCTACTAATCCTCCAGGGGCTGGAATGTCACTTCCTCTTTAAGGAGTCTCTATAGGCTCCTTTCCCTCCATTTCCTGAGCACACTATTCTCATAGAGGATTCAGCACACTGCAGCGTAATGTGTGCCTTGATATGAAGGGAACCCACTTCAGAGGAAAGGACATGAAACCAGATCAGAACAAGTACCTTAATGTTATGGTAATCAATCCATAAAATAAAACTGATATTTCTAAGAATCCTTAAAATTGATGGCAGCAGTGTATAAATCACCCTATATCTTATTTTAAAGATTTCAACATGGCTTTAGAAACTCTTTAAATCTTGGTCTTTAAGAGCAGGTTGATAATAAAGAAAATTTAAAATCACTAAAAAGTAAAATCTTCTTTAAAATACCAATTTTATACTTAAGTATTTTCTATATACTACATTTTATTTTATTTAGGACAAATTTAGAACAAATCAATGATGAAAAGAATAATACTAAGTTCTTTAGAATGAACAAATGTAACATTTAGGAGAGTTTACATTCTGAAAATTTAGAAGTCTGAGATATGTTCTACAATTTAAAGTAACTGAACTTTTTCGAGTACAAAACTGTTCATGTGAAATTTGCTTCTATTTTTGAAAAAACAGTAGTTTTTAAATGACATAGAAATACACAATTACCAAGTTTGAGAAAACATGAACTTACAAAACAGTCTAAAAAAGAAATACACACTTAAAAAAATGACTTCACAAAACTACTCAAGTGAAGTTTTTACAAGTTCTGTATTGTACAATTATAATAAAATCTGACTTATAGAATTTTATTCCAATATACCTTTTTGACACATTTTACAGCAAAAAGTTTGTAGAGTTAACTAGGTCAACCTCCTTATTTTATGTAAAAGAAAACCAAAGACCAAATTCCTTAACTGCCACTTTAGTTTTCTTAGAGCTATATAACATCCGACTATAGTAATACCTTTATAGAATAAAGGCAGGTACACATACTTCATTCTTATGACTAACTGACCATAAATAAATTGCCTGACTTGGCATTTCCTCCTAGGCACCCCCAGCAACCTTGCAACCATTCACTTAATGTAGAATTCTTTACCTTTGTTACCACACAACCATGAAAAGCTGAAAAGACAGTGGTATTTCAGGTAATCAAGTTAATTTGCACATAAAACACTAATTAGCATGTGCTCTTGATTCACCAGATGAAAAGAAATTCAACAACTGAAATATAAAATAAATTTAGTAAGCTCTATCTCTCTCTTCTTGAATATTTTTGGTAGAGTTTTGATAATATATGTTGTCTTTAGTTCATTTATTTTTGTTTTTAAGTCAAATACTGGAAGGGAATAGAAGATGGGTTAGGAATGGTGGTACATGGATGTGGTATTATTAGAAGAGTATTATGATTGTAATCAAGCTGTTCATTATAATGTGACAACTTGTAATGAGGTTCTGGAGGAAGGGAAGGAAGCAGTTAGCACATTCTAAGAGAGAATGTACAGAGTCGCATTCAATAAATACTTGGCTGTTTCCATAGCTGGGTCATTGATTGAGTGAGTGAACAACATTGATGGAAGACTCTATAAACCAGCAAAAGGTGTAATAAAGTTTGGTTCTCTTGTATAAAATCTCACCTGGCCAATTTATGTGTCTTGTTAAAAATAGGTAGCATCTATTGATATTGCAAAGGGTAAGGCACAGTTCTGGCATAGTGTATCTGGTTGTCTAATGAGAAAATGCTTATATGTATAGAGGGGAAAATTCAGCTTGCTTATATAGGATAAATTATGTCTTCTAGAGCAGCAGTCTCCAACCTTTTTGGCAGCAGGGACCAGTTTCATGGAAGACAATTTTTCCAAGGACCAGGGGGTGGGGGGAGTTGGGGGGGTAGAAGGATGGTTTTGGGATGATTCAAGGGCATTACATTTACTATGCACTTTATTTCTATTATTATTACATTGTAATATATAATGAAGTAATTATACAAGTCACCATAATGCAGAATCAGTGGGAGCCCTGAGCTTGTTTTCACTTGCCACTCACTGATGAGGTTTTGATATGAGTCTGCAAGCAACTGATTTATTATGGTCTCTGTGCAGTCAAACCTCTCTGCTAATGATAATCTGTATTTGCAGCCGCTCCCCAGTGCCAGCATCACTGCCTCAGTTCCACCTCAGATCATCAGGCATTAGATTCTCACAAGGAGCATGCAACCTAGATCCCTCGCATGCACAGTTCACAGTAGGGTTCACACTCCTATGAGAATCTAATGCCACTGCTGACCTGACAGGGGGCGGAGCTCAGGCGGTAATGAGAGAGATGGGGAGCGGCTGTAAATACAGATGAAGCTTCGTTTGCTCACCCATGGCTCACCTCCTGCTGTGCGGCCCGGTTCCCTGGGGGTTGGTGACCCCTGTTCTAGAGGACCTAATAAAAGTAGGTAAAGAACAAAGTGTTGGAGATCCCAAGATGATGCGGAGTTATAATTACAATATCTACATCAACAACATATGAGAGAATTTATGATTTAGATGACTAAGAAGGTCTTGTACTCTCTCCTACTGCTTTCAGGTTTCTCTATTTCTGGGGCGTCAGGGTTGAAAATAGTGATTCTTAGGCAGTTTTACAAAGTAACAGTATTTAATAACCACTTTTTGGTATAGAAGGATGTCAGGTTAATTTATGTATGATTTGGAGAAAAAAAAAGTATGATAACTTCCCAATTTTTTTCTAAAGCAGAGGCCAGCCATGAGAACTGCCAGTAATTCAATATAGCAGGGCATTTCAACTGTTTGTCTAATATAGTGCCAGTTGTACACATGAGACCCTGGTCTTCTTAGATTTAAATACATTCAAAGAGCCATAATCCTCAGGTCTCAGAAACATGTTCTAGCTTACATATTTTCTTTCCATTAAGAGGCTCAGCATTTGAGTAACATATATTGTCTTTACCACATAACCATCTTTAGTCTAAAAATCTGTAAGAAAAAGTGGTTATTTGCTAAAAAGTAATTTACTTCCATCAACATTTAGGCAAAAACACAAGATACAAAGTGATACATAGCTAGGAAAAATATCGGTTATCTTCAGTAATTATATTAATTACATAAAGATCAAATATCTACGTTTCTTGATCCTGTGCAGATATGACTTTAGACAGATATAATCTTTCTTCTGATATTTTTCACATACTGTTTTAGGCAGACACAGGGAATAATACACAATTCTGTGTCATAAAAATTATGACAGAATCTTTCAAGGGAAAAACTTCTCTTGAACATAATTTTTTTAAATGATAAATATGGAAGATTATAATTATAGTCTTGTAAAGGTAATAAAAATATGTTCACTATGAGATTTTACCCCAAGCATAAACATTCTATTAAAAATTAAACATTACTTTTTATTCATTCTGGGTCCAGTTTTTTAGTTAGTCCAGTTCTCTTTACATGATTCTCCTACATAGATTTCTATTCTCTATTTTGCTATTCAAAATCTCACTTAGAAGTAAATCTTTTTTTCCTTAATTGTGATAAGAGTTGAAGTCATATGGCTATCAATAATATATAATATTGACAGTATTATTTTGAAAAAAGCATCACAAAAAGTGTTGTGACTTGTACATTCATTTCTGCCATCGTTCATACAGTAGGACTGTTCACATGTTTTTATTTTTATAATTCCATGAGATGCTTCATAAGTTTTCTATAGAAAAGTAATGAAGCATAAATTATACATCAAATGAATTTCGTTAAAATTACTTTACAATTCATATATCTTAATTTGTTCAGTTTCTTTTCTGTTTTTCAGGAAAATCTCCATCAGACATTACTGACACCCCAGTGGATAAGACACTCTTGATTAACACATTTTAATTCCAACTAGTATTAAACTAATTTAGCTCACAAAATGACATACTTGTGCTAGCAATTCTGCTGATAAGCATAAATACGTAGTTTATCTTCCATACATCTTAGATATTCTATCATCAACAACACTTAATTAAAATAACGCATATCAAATATCTGTAAAGTATGAACAGATCAGGTTTCCTAGATGTTGTTTTGGCAAGGCTAATCCAATTCAGCACAGAGTTATAAGCAGGTTGATTCTTCTGATATGGATTTAGTCTAAGCATTAAAATTGCTCATTTCTATTATGGGCCTTTTCAAAAAGATGAGACTATTTCTCAAGCCTTCATTACCATATATCAGATACTGGCTCGTGGCAATGGACTTGTGGATTGTGAATGGGGACTATGCTGCCTTCTGGTCTAATCAACTACAGAAGTTTGAAAAACATTCTATAAAAAACTTTAATGATTTGTTTTAGATCAATTTATATTCACAAATACACACAGACCCTTTTATTTTTTTTTTGGTGTCTGTGGGACAAGTAGCTGGCGTCCTGCGTAAACTGAATCTCGCTCTGTGCTGCCTCCCATCACTGACTAAAGTCACAAGGACAGATCAACCCTCATTAGTAGTATATTAAAAAAAACACTATGGGTATGAAAATCAATATGTGAGGTTTATAATTGAGGAAAAGTATTGGGCTAACTCGATAAAAAAAGAAGCAAAAACAATAATTTTTTAAAACTACTCTTAATTTTTCATTGAAGAATGCAAAAACATTCCCCTCTTCCCCAACCTTTTCCCTATTTTATATTCATGCTTCCACATAAACTTGTTCTAGATGAGAGGGTGGGAGACAAGCACTTTAATTTACCTAAATGTACCATTAGGTTAAAAAAAAAAAAAAAAGCTACTTTGTTCTGGTACCCTTCTGGTATCTTGATATGCTAGGTAAGTTTCTACTGATAAAGCAGTAGTCTTTTCAAATTCATAAGCAGCGATAACATTTGTTAAAGAAACCTGCCTATGGGCTTGGTCTCTGATACAAGTGGCAGATTATATATATTTTTACTTTCTTTAAAATGAAATGTTACACTTCATATTCACTTGGTTACTTACCTGCAAACATGAAGTCTAAAGTTACTCAACTCAAGTCTGAACTGTATAATCTTTTCTACTCAACAGATTTTAACGGAAATTATTAATGCCCCAAAAGTCTGTTTTGAAACTACAGCTTACTAATTTGCCTAATGCTAAAAAGTATGAAAATAAGCAAGATGAGAGAATTCAAATTGCACAAAGTGATTTCTCCATCTCCAATTAAGATGCATTTTGAACCACGTGTCTTAAATAGATACAGAATAAATGTACAGAATAAAACTAAGACAAATTTGAGTGGAGAAAATATTACTGATGTCAAAGGTATTTGCAATGTCAGATTATTTATAGAATATAAAAATGACAGAAAACAGGTAGTAGTCACATTTGCAGGCACTCTTAGTAAGTAACTCTATTTTACTCTTTCTTGATAAGCATCCTACTGTGTACAAAGAATATCCGATTACTCTATTCCTTGGCATTATGTCTTATACCTGATTGTTGGGTATGATAGATGGCACCTGGCAATTGCCTATACTCTCTGTCCACAAGTGCCAGCAGAGCAGTTTTCTTTGTCCCTCGGCAGGAATGAACAGTTTATAATAGCCAACACTTCACTCCCAGCAGCATTTCTTTGACCTCCCCAGCTTCTCTCTCCAGCTACTGCCTCATCTTCACTTTCCCTTTACAGCAAAACTCTTTGAAACTCTGAAAGAGTTGGACACACTCGTTGTCTGCAATTTCTCTCTTCCTACTTTATCATGAATTTACTTTTATGCGGCTGTCACCCCCATCACTCCACCTGGCCTTATCAAAGTCATCAGTGACCACCTCGTTAGGTCCAGTGGTCAGTTGTCAGTCCTCAACTAATTTGAACTATCAGCGGCATTTGACACAGCTATCATTCCTCACTTCCCTGCATTTTTCTTCTTGGCTTCCAGGCTCCCACATTGCCTCGTTTTCTTCCAAACTCATGTGCTCCTTCTTCCCATTCTTCTTGCTGGTTCCTCCTCATCTTCCTGCCTTCTTAAAAACAGAACCCTGGGATCCTTGAGCTTCTTGTCTCTCTCTCTACTCATTACCTGGGTGATGTCATCCAGGCTCACAGCTTTCAATATTATCTGTATGCTAATAACTCCCAAATGCATCTAGTCCAAGCCTCAAGCATAAAACTCCAGATCTGATACCGTGCTCCCTACTCGACATCTCGTGAATATCTAATAGCCATCTTAATCTTAACAAGTTTAAACTTAAGCTTCTGATTGTCCCCTCATACCTCCTCTTGCAGTTTTACCTATATAACACGGGTAAATGTCAGCTCCGTTCTTTCAGCTGAACAGGGCAAAAGACTTGCGGTCACCCTTGATTTGTCTTTTCCTCTCACAACACATATCCAAACCATCGCCAAAATCTGTTGGCTCTAACTTCAAATTATATCTAGAATCCAGTCACTTCTCACCACTGTTACCAGCCTTGTTTGAGCCATAATATTCTCTTGTAAAGTTTTGCAGTGACATCCAAATTGGTCTCCCTGCTTCCACCTTTCCCTCCTATAGATGAATCTCAACATAACAGCCAGAAAGACCCTGCTAAAACCCTGCACTCAGAACAAAACCCCAAATCCCTACAATGACTTACAAAATTCTACTTGATGTGGCTTTCTCCTGCCTATGACTTCATATCTAATTGCTCTCCCCAGCCGACACTCCACTATAGTTACTCAGGCATTCTCTTTGTCCCTGGAAAAAGCTGGTCATGCACTGAACTCAAGGGCTTTATACTTGCTTGTCCCTCAGCCTAGAACACTTCCTTCAGACACCAGATGCTTGTTCCCTCACTTCCTTCAAGTCTTTACTTAAATGGCATCTTCCTGATGAATCCTTCTGTGGCCACCCCATCCAGAACTTCCTCAACACTGCCTATTTTCCTTTTCTGCTTCATTTTTCTCTCTAGTCCTTATCACAATCTAACATATCATATATTTTAAAATAATTATTTATTTTGTTTACTGACTGTCTCCCATAGTGGACTCTACGTTGGATGTGGGTAAGGATTTCTCTTTAGCTTGTTTACTGTAGTGACTCTAGCACAGGGTGGTGGGAGGGGGCCATAAATATTTGTTGCTGAATGTCATCAGCAGTTTGAGCCAGTGGTTCTCAAATTTTAGCTTGTAAGACTCATCTGTTAAAAATAAAAAACAAACAACAAAAACCAAAGGATTTCCAGTGCCATTACCCCACCACCAAGAATCCTGATATACTGGGAGGCAGATGACCCCCGGGACTCTTGACAATAGTACAAGAATACGCTTGGAGAAACACTGTTCTTGGTCTTTACCCTTTGGATTTCTTACAGGCCATCTAGTGGTGACCATCTTCATAAAGAATAGGAGTGGGTAAATTATCATGGCTAAATGTGCTCCACCACTTGTTTTTGTAAATAATGTTTTACTGGAATAGCCATGCTCTTTAGTGCACACAGTGTCTATGGCTGCCTTTATACTACAACAACAGAGTTGAGTAGCGTGACCTCAAAGCCTTCAAATCCTAAAATATTTACTATCTGGCTTTTTACAGAAAAAGTCTGTTGACCTCTGATATAGATAGAAGATAAATTATTCCAGAACACGACCTAGTGATAAGCTATTTTTTATTTATATATATATATATATATATATATATATATATATATATATTTTTTTTTTTTTTTATGGTGTTTTCTTTTTCTTTTTGGCTGCACGGCATGGCATGCGGGATCTCAGTTCCCCTACCAGGGATTGAACCCATGCTTAACCACTGGACCACCAAGGAAGTCTGATAAGCTATTTTTCAAAAAGCTGAAGGTATCCTTATGTATACTTAAGGCAAATCTATCCGACCTATATAGGAAATTTGCAATATATTTACTATTTGATTTATATTTAATAATCCATTCCTTACCTCTAATTCCCCAAAGAATGGTGCCCGTTTTTGTTTCTGTAACCAACGTTAAACAAAAAACTAAGATTGTGTTATAAATTGCCTTTGGATATTTGCTATACATTTTTTTGTTTCCCAAGGACCTATAATAAAAATAGAGGCATTCTGGGAAGAATTTTCAAAAATAAGATATTGGTCTAGGATGGCCAAGTTAACTTTTTCATAAATACCCATTTTGATAAATAAACATCAAAAGTAAGGTTTCTAATAGGAAACTATTTCATTCCCTTCTAACTGAAAAACCCAAGTAAAGAGTCTAAACCCCTGACACCCTCTTCTTTGCTTGTTGTCCATCTAGTCACCGCTATAGGGTCTTCAGTTGTTTGAAACTGCGATTTTAAAAAAAAACTTACTTAGTTACTCAAGCTGAGCAGTTTTAATTTGTTCTAATAGTTGAAGCCAGAAAAACTATTACCACAACTGCAGGAAAGCATTATCAAAGCCAGTAGCTGTCAGGCACCTTTATTTTTTTAGGTTGCTTTTATCTTTATACTAGAGAAAGACTTGTTCTGTTCTCAATATTCAGAATCTTTGTTCTTTAAAGATTCAAAATTACATTTTTAAGAAAATTAAACTTCAGTTTTATTTATTGAACTTTGACAAATAAGCAACCTTCCCCACCTCTACTCTCCAAATCCTGGTGTATTTAATTCTGAGAAATACTATTTTTAATGTGTGAATTTTAAACTATATATATTAATAATGTTAAATGTTATAGTTCAGTAAGTCAGTTCAACTTGAGATATTCAGTATTCCACTTATTCAAATTAAGAAATGATGTACTTACTAATCTTTTGGTTTGTTATCTGAGGTCAAAGATGGTATCTACAACTTCTGGGGAGAAGAAAAGGGAGTTTCTCCTGGCTTAGAGTATTTCCTAATACTAACTTCTGAAACAGACATGATCAGGAGGGATAAGAGGAAAGGCATACCATTGGGAGAGAAGACAATTTAAAGATTAATAATAGAAGGAAACTGAGAAGGAATGGAGACTATTTAACTACTATATCTATAAATAATAGGGTAAAACAGGTGCTACTGATAATAAAAGGTTGTTTTGTGAAAGTCTGAATAGGAAGAGGAGTATGCTTAGTTATGAAGGTATCTTCAAAATGTAGGACTTATGTCCAAAAATAAATCAAATAAATATCTACCTCCAGAAACATTTAACCAGGGCTTGTAAAAACATTTCTTCTTGTCTTTTTCCTTTTCAGTTTCAAGTGTTAGATTAAATAATTGTTTTTCTCCTTTTTGATTCTCTTTCTTTTAAAATATCAAGAATATTATATTACCCTGAGCTTTGTTTTTGTCTTTGGTGCTTTATGAACGTCATTTATATTGAGTTTTTCTAGTCAATAAGTGTACCATGGAGAAAAGGGGAGATTTCTTTGTATTTTTGTTGTTGTTGTTGTTGTTATTACATTATTACTATGTCAAAGCATTAGGTCAGCTTGCTACAGTGCAGTCTTGCTAAAAATAGAACCTTTGGAAAATATACCCAAACAAGTAGAGACATCGGCAAACCACCACTAGATGGCAAAACCGCTTTACCATTGCTAACATTCTGCCTGTAGAAAGAATGTGACTTAGGAAACTGCTGCAACATATTTCCCACCATATCAGAGTTTTGATCAATTCGGATTTTAAAATATGGATGGCCACTCTAGTCTGAAACTAAATTACTTGGTATACTTTATCTTCAACAAGTATTTATAATCTTATTCATGTCAAAGCCTTACATTTACAATCCATCATCAATGTATTATTAGTTTTCAACAGTTCTCAGTAAAGAAGACAGATCCAGTGACTAAGAATACAGCAAATGTATTAAGATAAAAATCAAAACACAATATAATACATGGTAAAAATGAACAAAAGCCTATACAGAATTCAAAATTAAATATTTACAAGTATATCCCACATTAGTTATATACACAAAGATATCTACATTAGACCTATTAAAAAGATTACATTGTGTTTTTATATAAAAGTTATAGATGTGTTTGATTAGAGTGATAAAAACAAGATATGGTTTTCTTAGAAGTTTTCTTGTGGTGAAGAGCAGAAAGAAGGAAAAAATAAAGTATTTTTTTCACTCCCCTCAGATTTTTTTGGTTGAAATAAGAAATGCCCATTTCTTTAACGTAGTTTAAGTTATATTAAATTCACAAGAGAAGATTTCTTACTACTCAAATCTAGAAAATTATAAAGCAACAGAGTTAATAGTCTATTTTTAAAAAAAATACAAATGAATGAGAACTTTGTTTTATAAGTGCATTTTACTAAACTATTTTGATTATTATACATAAGTGTGAAGAAAATCTAATTGGTTCAAGGATTAATGCTGCTTATTCGATAAAACTACAGGAAACAATTTTTGCCTGACTTTTAGTAAGAATGCTATGAGAATGAATATACAGCAGGTTGATGCTTTTAATGCATAATTCAAATTTCTTAGCATACAATGAAACTTCTGAATAATACTCTAGCATAGGGACAGGAGAGTCAGAGTATAGACTTAGTTCTGAGGACCTATTAGGTGTATTCACACCACACCACAGTACTGTATTTTCTTCCACCAAAACTGTCAAACTCTAGTTAGATCAAAGCCCACTTCTACTATCTTCCCACTGACCCCAGTAGCAACACTCCTCAATTTAAGAAAGTTGCTCTCAAGTCATTCACCAGTTCCATGGTAGGTCACTGTGAGAATTTAGAGCGTTTCTTATACAAATTACTCCTTTGATAAAAGACTCCAAGTAAATAAATGTGTCTTACTTCAAATGGCTTTATTTTACTAAACGGACACCTCCTTTTGCATGTCCAACTATTCCCCTTGATTTTACTTAATTTGATCTCCTACTCAACAATAGAAGCACTCCCATTTCAATTAAAAAAGGTCAAGGTTTAAGTCTGAACCATGCTGATATCACAAATAGATGTGACGGATATCAACATGGTTGATAGATGCTAATCTAGAGACCGTCTTCCAGGATGGACTTATTAAATGTATGGGGTATTAATCATAACTATTTATTTTGGAGTTTGAGTTAATTGCTATTATTCAAATGCAGTTGTTATGAATTCACAAATTTAGAGTTTGTAATAATTCCACTTGGTAATATATGTAAGTCTATACTTATAATGGAAAAGAGAGGGCTTGTTCTGCAGTGTAAACAGGGATAAAACGAGAATGTTTGTCTATTTAGGAGAATGTTTTCAATGTATTTCTTATGGTAGGATCACACAGTGAGTAGAGCTCAGAACTGTTGAAGCTGGTGAAGCTTTACGTGTTAATTAAACTTCTTCTTGCTTTACTTTCCTTTATTCATTAAATTCTAATAGGCTCAGTCTTTTCCTGGTCTAGTCCCATCCAGCCATCCCCAAATAAGAACGGGGATTCAAAACTATTTTCATACTCTGGATAATTCTTGGACATCACTATCTCTATGGAACTGGATTAGAAACTGGCGTTTGGACTTGAATTATGATTGTCATGGTGCTATTTCTATTTATAGAAGGTAGCTGCTCTTCATTAACAACAAGCATTGTGGTCAGAATCATGATGAAGGATAGGAAACCGATATTGATATTTAGGAAACATTTGAGTACCCTGATCTCATTATGACAGGTACCAAAGGTAACATACTATTTCTTTTTCAAAAGTTTGATGACTTGAGCTTTCCAATATTTCTGAGAGGCATTTCTACGGAGACTGGCCATACTTAGGCCTACTGAATAGGGGAAACAAGTATTTAAAAGATTAGCTGGAATGGTCACCCTGGATAAAAAGGAACGACATTTATCATGCTCAAACATATCTAAAACTTTTTCTACCCGCTATCTTTCCTAACTTAGATTAAGACATGAAAATTTTCCAGGGGCCTTAAGTAGGAACCTCAGAGTCATGCTTGATTCCTCCAACTCTTTCCCTTCTACCCCTAACTTGGTTAATCAACTAAGGCCTATCAAACATACTAGGCATAGCTTCTTCCTCTCCAGTCCTGCTGCCACTGTTCTTAAGTAGGTCCACAGAGTCTCTTTCTTGAGCTACTGTCACAGCCAACCAGCTGACAGTCTGCACCAGTCTCTTTAATGGGTTCTGTTGTTTTTGCTCTTCTTTCAAGGGTCAGTGTTTTTCGAGTCCAGGTGTATACCCCTTTACTCTCTCATTCTGTACTTTCCCCCTGGACAATCGATCTACGTCTGTGGATTCAGGTCCTTGATATGATGACAATCCTGCAATTTTTATCTCTAGCCTAGATCACTGTCTTAGGCTTCAAACCTGTATGTTCATCAGCCTAAGGGATATCTCTAATTGGAGGTCCCACAGGAACCTCTTCATCTGTCCTACCTCAAACCTACTCCTCATTTTGTGGTCCCTGTCATCAAATCTCACCTAGATTACTGTAATAGCCTCCTAAATAGTCTCCCTACTTTCAAACCTGTCCCTCTGCAATCCACGCTACACCCTATAACTGGAGTGATTTTTCTATAAACGCAAATATGAACATGCCTGTTTCCTGCTTAAAGTCCTTCAATAGCTTATTACTGCCCTTAAGATCAAGTTCAAACTCAACTAACCTACAAGGCTCCTCAAGGTTACTCTGGAGCCTCATCACCAGCCATTCTCCCTTTAGCTAATTAAGCTCTGATTTTGGGGAATTATTTGGTCTCTCTCCTTTCTTGTCTGGGTCTTCATAAATTTTTTTCCCTCTTCCTGGAATATTCTTTCCATATCTCTCTGCTTCCTTTGCCTAATTCATCTTTAGATGCCAATTTGGATTTTATTTACTTCCCCCCCCCCCAACTTTCTGGTTATTAGCATAGTCTCAATTGGAATTCATGCCTGTTATTTTCTCTTTTTATTTTTTTAAAAATTTATTTTATTTATTTATTTTGGCTGCGTTGGATCTTTGCTGCTGTGCACAGGCTTTCTCTAGTTGCAGCGAGCCAGGGTTACTCTTCCTTGCGTTGCGCGGGATTCTCATTGCAGTGGCTTCTCTTGTTGAGGAGCACAGGCTCTAGGTGCGCAGGCTCAGCAGTTGTGGCATGGTGGGCTCAGTAGTTGTGGCTCGTGGGCTCAGTAGTTGTGGTTCGCGGGCTCTGGAGCATAGGCTCAGTAGTTGTGGTGCACGGGCTTTGTTGCTCCATGGCACGTGGGTTCTTCCCGGACCAGGGATCGAACCCGTGTCCCCTGCATTGGCAGGCGGATTCTTAACCACTGCGCCACCAGGGAAGCCCTATTTACAGTTTTGACAATATTTTTCTGACAATGACTCTCCCAAGATTGGGTTTGGTGGCCTTCTGCTGTGCTCTAAAAACATGCAATACTCATTTAATATAGCCATTTTCTTTCTAAATTCTAATTGCCTTCTCTCTCTCTCTCATTCACCACAGTGTAAGTTTTTTAACGGCAGGGATTTTGTATACAACTATATCATAGGTGCCTAAAAAAGCCTAAATCTGTAGTTTGAATTCAGGTCACTGCCCTTCTGAAAGATGTCTGACAGTTCCTACATGCCTACTGAATAAAGACTCAAGTTCTTAACATGGCATATAAGGCCCTTCTCAAGATGCTACAGCTTATCTTCCAATTTCATTTCCAGGAATTCCTGCTTGCCCTCCCCTCTACTTTCCATTCATATTACCCTGAATGCCTCTGCACAGGTCATTCTGATGCTTCCACACTTTTGCTTACACTTTTCCCACTTTCTGGAATATCATTCCTCTGCTTGTTGTCTTCTTGGAAAACTTTTTCCAAACCACTCTTAGCTCCAGTTCAGGCAGACTTTAGCTCTCTCTTCTAGGTCAACACAGAACTTTACTCTGTTACAGCACATATCTTGCTGTATTACACTTATTTATTTTTAATAATGACTCGCTGGCTAGACAGTGAGCTTCAGGAAGGTACGTATTATACACACTCATTTTTATATGCCTACCACAGTGCCTGGCATCTAGTAGTAGTCAAGTGTTTATCTAATTGGATTAAAACAGAAGTTAATTCTGTTTCAACTACTCTTATCAAGACTCAGGCAGAAGGCAGGTAAGGGAAGAATGGTTCATTCTACAAAATGTAAAAATGAAAATGTATAGGTTTATACATCTTTGCTTAACCCTAGGAAGAATTTGGCTTCCTTCCCAACCCACTGCCTCTTTTTTAAAGTGCCACTTAGAGAGCTTCTGCTAGCTCTTGTAAGTAGATAAACTCTTCTGATTTACTCCCTAACTCCAATCTATCCTTAGTAAGAGAAATAAGAGCATGAGGAAAAAATATAAAATGAGCTAGAAATATTTTATGAGTAACGATCAACTATGAACTTTAAAAGGTAAAGTCAATGGCAGAAGTTCAGAAAGCCTTGCCTTGAATCCCCGTCCTGTGACTTTCTGACTTTGTGCAAACTGCTTATCATGCTTTGGTTTTTTCATCTGTGCAATGGTAATGATGATAATACTTACTTTACCCCTAGGTTATTGTGAGGATTAAGAGTTTATACACATGAAATATTTAGAACAAAGCATGGCATACAGTAAGCAGTTACTAAGTGTTAGCTATTATTATTATTATCTTAAACAGTGATTGTTTAATTAATAACCAAGAGTTATAATATGTTCCTAGATTTTAAGAAAGGGGCCTCAAGACAGAATGTGAGCTCTAAGACTTTTGAATATTAATATACAGTAGCCAGACAAATAGCATATCCTAAAGGACTTTACATTTCAGACTTAGTACTAGGTTCTAATTATGACTTTTTTTATTCAATTGCTGTACTGTGGAAAATTACTTATATTTTATTTCTCCATTTTCACATTTATAAAGTACATTGATCTACACTGAAATGATGGTATGTATTAATTAACAAATGATTATCAAGGACTCTGAAAATATAAAACACTAAAGTGACAAATTAGTTTATAAGTACCTGATGTAATTCATTAACAATATAGCATATAACATTAATTCCTTCCAACTGCAGTTTTTAACTCCTAAATTCTTCCTAATTTTCTCAAAGGGTGTTATAAAATTAACTATGGAGTTAAAAAAAAATAAACTTCAGAATCTATGTAGCTTTGGGTTAAAAAACTGTCAGATTTAAATGTGGATGCCATAGGGCTTCCCTGGTGGCGCAGTGGTTGAGAGTCCGCCTGCCGATGCAGGGGACACGGGTTCGTACCCCGGTCTGGGAGGATCCCACATGCCGCGGAGCGGCTGGGCCCGTGGGCCATGGCTGCTGAGCCTGCGCGTCTGGAGCCTGTGCTCCGCAACGGGAGAGGCCACAGCAGTGAGAGGCCCGCGTACCGCAAAAAAAAAAAAAAAAAAAATGTAGATGCCATAAAATTGATGTAATTCTAAAATCATTATCATCTTTTGCTAAAATAAATGCGCTTGTTGCAAATTTAAAATACTAACATATGTATTTTAAAATCTGATTTTATATATGTTATATAATGATATTGATAAAAATTCCAGTTTAAAAGCCACAAAGATGATTCTCAAAATATTTTGTTATAGCCTATAATTTTGATAAATGAATAGGTTATGACTTAGCCATAATGTGAAAGTACAGCCAAATCTTGATTATCTTTAGTCTGTGGAGATATGGATGGCTTGGATAGTTAAAATCCATATATCATTCCAAAACCTCATCCATTAGCCTTTTCTCCCACCAAATCTTCACCACAGTTAGCTTAGCTAATTTGCATTTCAGCTACCTTTCTTTCTTACTTGCACAGTGAAATGGTAAAATATACGAATAAAAATTTGACAATAAAGAAAATATTGGAAGGAAGGGCTAATCTACATACAAGATAACCGGTCTCTGAATAATCAAGAGTTGGCTGCACAGCATTATGTTTACCTTAAGGATTAAAATAGCCTCATTCTCCTTCATATATTTCAATAAAATCGAACAGGAGTTCCTATGCCTTAACATTCCTAGTCAGAGTTTCTCTGAGTACCTGAAAGAACCCTGGTGGTACAGGACCTACTGGCATGCCATCTCCTGGGGGAATGTTTCCTAGCACTGGACTGGGAGCTGCTGCAGCACTCTGCAAAGAATAAAGGAGAAACAAACCTATATCATTACAGAGAAGGCACAGAACAAAAGACTGATGATAATAGACTGTAGGAAGGGAAGCTTTTCATTCCTGGGAACAAATATTGGTAATTTCCCCCACTCCAGAGGTAAACAAAGATGTAGCAGTTAGTTTAGGATATGACTAAGTTATTTGGTTTAAACAGGTCTCTTTAAACTTTTAGAAATCACAGAACTTTAATAAGATAGTATATTTGAGTAAAATGTAAAAGGCAAATAAAATGATAAAGTGATAGAAGTTTAAGTAAATGCTTTATTTTAAGGCACAGCCTTCTGAAATGGCAACATCAACAACAAATAGATAAATATTTAAGTAACAAGTTTGAAAATGGTGGTTGTAGGAGTTGGAAAAAAGAACTCTGTTTAGATTATGCTTTTCTCTGTCATAAATAAGTATAATTACTTCTCTGTCTATAGGTGGCAACACGCACATTATTCACTCTCTGATATACTATAATTGGTAGCCAAAATATAATTGATAGCAAAAAACAGGGTGGTGAGGATGAAAAAGTAATTAGGAGATTGAATAAGAGAAAGGAATTAGATTTGGAGAGATTAGTCTCAGATAAACAGATTATGAAAAAATCAGATTGAAAAATTCAAAGTCTACTTTACTTGCAAATTATTTCATGGAATCCTATGGCTTCATGAAATAGGAATATGAAAAACTTTGGTATAGGCTCTTTGTAGTCAAGTCAAGGTTTTAGATTTAACTCTTACATAGAGCAGTAATACATACAACTATTTTACAACCATGGATTTCATCCCTCAATCTCGTTAGACACATTACAAATACTAAGAACAGCCAAGAAGGGAGCAGAAATATGCTGAAGACAGGTCAGTATGAATTCAACAGTTCTGTTATGAAAAGAACTCAAAACAAATCCTGGATCTAGTGTATTTGTTGTACTTTTCTCACTTGTAGATCAGTTTATTCATTCATGAATTAATATTCCATTAGAAGATATAATATCTCAGTATATTTGTAGCATATATTTTCCGATATATAAATTGATAAAAATACTAAAACATGTTTATTCTATAGTAGTGGAAGTTATTATCACTGAAAGCCAATGATTTTAGTATTTCCTGAGGAAACCTAGATTTAAATGTGGTTATCTAAAATGTTGGCTACCTATGAATGCCAACATTCTAAACTTCTGATAAAGCATAGAAGTATAAAAGGAGAAATAATATTTCTTAGATATTAAGATGAAACATCAATCTATCATCCCATTTTAAGCAAAAACATGCAATTTCATTCAGTGTACATTAATTGAATACCTACCATTTGTCAGATGGCTCTATTTTGCGTTATAATATCAACACTCACGTTTTTAAAAAATGAAAGGCAAACTGTTTTTCATTTTAATTAAACTTGCATAAAATTTTAATACACAATGTTAGAGTAAGAGAAAAAGTTACCACCAAACATTTATCTTCTTTTAGTTTAAATACATATGGTTACAGGCAGATCTAGGAAGAAAGATTTGATCTACATCCTTTGACAGTCAATTATTTTAATGGGGAAGTTGCTCTTAGTACTGAAAGCTAGACATAGGATGTCACTATTGTTCTAATTAATTGCAGAATAGAAACTTGTTTTTGCAATAAAAAAGACTTACATAAAAAGAGACAAGTTTGTAAAACACACTCACCTATGCTTTTATAGAAATGTATACTACAATGTTGAGCAGGTTTACAAAAACAAAACAGAATTCAGTGAATTGCTGCACCTCCTTAGTGTTGTTCACAGATGCTATTTCTCCTGCAATTCTTGTTGCCTGGCAAGTATAGCTACATAATTTCTAGTATAGAGCACGATGCTTTAGTTTTCTGGTGTAATAGTAATTTCTAGGCTTGGCCTAAGGACACAAATTGAAGTGAACAGAATACTAGTAATTATCCAGTTTATTTACCCAATACAAAGCACTGGTATAGAGCACTGCAGTCCAAACTTCACTTTGTGGATCACATTTTTGAACTAAATTATCCATCCATTCTTCTGGGATTTATTGACAAGGGATAATTCCCTCCTTTATTGTACTGTGTGGACTCAAGCTTAGAGTACCATTTGGTACACCATGTTGATCAATAACAAATACTAGTCTGATAATAAACACTGAAGAGTTACACTAAATGGTACTCTAAGTTTTGTAAAAGAGCATATTTCTCAAACTGCCTAACTTGCTCATTTATATACGGTAGCAATAATAAATAATACATGCTTTGAAACTGTAAGCTAAATAAGAATCAAGTTTTGGGGATTAGAGCTTAATGTAGATGGGAGAAGTACCACATTTCTTGGGTTTCATTGCTGGAATTTCTGAGACTTGTCTCAAGTTTACTTCCAACTCATGAGACAAATTTATCTCATGACTTGAGGATCCACAGAAAGTTGTTGCTGGCTCTAACTCATAAAGTATGTATAATATTATTCTGGGGGTTTGTGACTGAATTAAAAAAGGAGAGCAAATAATTTAATTATACTAAGAACTACTACAAAGCATTAGTTTTGCTGGATTTGTGTGAATTCCCATTAGAATACCATGGAAAATCCTTTATATATAATATATCCACAATTATTTAGGGTTGACTTTTTATATTCTCTCTCTTGTAAAAAAGAAAGACATATACATAATATGGCTGTAAAATACTTCTAACTAAACTGAATACATAAGACTTTGGAGCAATGTAAAAATATTAATTATCATTAAAAGTATTTTTTCTTTTTACTAGTTTACTTTGTATGCTTTTAACATATTCTTTCACATATGTATTTTCTAACTGCTCTTAAATCATTTACTTTGTCAAGTGACTTGAATTTCAAGGTTTTTTGGAAGTGAAAACTTTACTTTTAAAATATTTTCCCAAATCACTAATATAATTTTTACCTGCTATTTATAAATACAGTATATTAAATTTGGTGTTTTCAAATGAACTAAATTATGGAACAATTATTTGCTTTTCCAGGGATATATTAAAATGAACTTTAAAGAGTCACCAGGAAATCTTTCTTCATGTTGCTATATATTTGTCTTTGTTTAAGTCTCCTCTCTTGGACTTTCTGTTTTTATATCTTTCTACCTATAAGAAGGCACAAGTCAATCTGTGCCCCTTCCTCTCTGTGTTATTTATTTTCTCTTGTATATATGGCCAGCACCATTTCCCATTTTGCCCCTTCTCTTAAATGCTATTATATAATAATTGAATTTTAATAATAACTTTTATTCTCTAATTCCCTATTTCTGAATTTAAAGAACAGAGATGTATACTGTTATTTTATATTTTCCTTCTTAAATAAAAATCTGAAATAAAAGCTAGAAGAGTTCTTATTTTGACCTTAGTTATTATCACTAGTGGCCTCTGGTAGAAAAAAAAAGTTGTATATACTTCTGTAAGGAGGTTTCAAAACAATAGGCATAAAATAAAATTTTGCTTAAAAATAAAATTAAGATGTAATTGATTAAAACATAATTAGCGTTTATCAAGATTCTACATATTAAATAACTAACAGTTTTAGTTACTAAGGATGGTACAGAACCAGCTGCCTAACTATACACTGGGGAATTTTCCACCAATTCCATTTGGTGGAAAAGGAAAAAATACCTTAAGTATATGTAAAATTGTGAAGGTAATAACAGAGGAACTAAAATAGTGATATCCTTATTAGAAATTGGAAGGAGGATTAAAGGTAAGAGTAGGTAGGAAGAGACCAGGCAGAGAATTATTTGTCTTTACTATTAACACACTTATACTATTTTTAAGTCAGATATAAGTATTTTTTAAGAAACATTTAAAATGGTCATACAGTAGACTCCCTTATCTGTGGAGATAGATTCCAAGACCTCTAATGGATGCATGAAACTGCAATAGTATTGAACTCTCTATATATTGTTTTTTCCTATACATACATAACTATGATAAAGTTTAATTTATAAATTAGGTACAGTAAGAGATTAACAATAACTAATAATAAAATAGAACGATTATAACAATATACTGTGATAAAAGTTATGTGAATGTGTTCTCTCTCCTTAATCAACTTCCTCACCTCTGCCAGAAATGCGGCAGCAGCTTCTTCAGCAGCCTTTCTAGTAATTTTTATATTTTCTGATCTATACCTATTCCTGCATCTGTGTAACCATCCCTTACTAGCAGTAAATGGCTTGGTGTCACTTGTTTCAGAGGATCTCTTGCTGAAGTCTCTGTAGAGGCTCGATATGCTTTCTGGCCCAACACAATGCTGTCAATCAGAACACATTTTCTGTTCATGTCTCCCACCCACAAATTTTAATGCCTTTCCTACCTTAACTAGTGCTTAGCATGCACTGTGGGCATGACTTTTGCAGTCTGAGGTGTGAAAACTAGCACAGATTTCTTTTTCCTTTGTCACAATTTCACGGATAGAAGACTCCTTCTTACCATAGATCTTAGCAACCTCAGCATACGATTGCTTTTCTTTCCTTATTAAGTTGAGAACTTTCACCTTTTCACTTAAAGGAAGCCCTTTTCAGCTTCTCTTTGCCATATCTGAATTGCCTGCATCAGTACTATTGTGCTTTGGGGCCATTGTTAAGTAAAATAAGGGTGACTTGAACACAAGCACTGTGATACCACTACACTGTATCTGATAACCCAGACGGCTGCTAAGTGACTAATGGGTGGGTCAGGCTGGACAAAGGGATGATTCACGTCCCAGGCAGGATGTAGCAGGACATAGTGAGACTTCATCATGCGACTCAGAATGGTCCACATTTTAAAACTTATGAATTGTTTATTTCTGGAATCTTCCATTTAATTTTTTTCAAAACTTGGTTGACTGTGAGTAACTAAAACTGCAGAAATCAAAACCGTGGTTAATCAGGGCCCTGTAGTAGGTTTCCTGTCTTCACAATTTTAATGCAGAGCACAGTTAAATATTTTAGCTGTTGGTTGAAGACATGTTCTTTATTATACTAAGAAATATTTCTATGCCTAGTATTTTAAAAACAATTTTCAAAGATTAGGAATAATAAAAGAGACTTTGCCTTTTCATATTTGATGGGTATTATTTGGTTTTCTTTTTCTTTCTTTTTTTTTTTTTGCGGTACGTGGGCCTCTCACTGCTGCGGCCTCTCCCATTGCAGAGCACGGGCTCCGGACACACAGGCTCAGCGGCCATGGCTCACGGGCCCAGCTGCTCCGTGGCACGTGGGATCTTCCCGAACCGGGGCACGAACCCGTGTTCCCTGCATCGTCAGGCGGACTCTCAACCACTGAGCCACCAGGGAAGCCCCTGGTTTTCTTTGGGCAAAGACACTTTGCCTTTTCATATTTGATTGGTACCATTTGGTTTTTCTTTTGGGATATAAGTAATTATATATTGATAGTTTTCTTAAACCATCATTGTATTTATGAGATAAGTCATGCTTGATCATCATGGATGATCCTTTTAATAGGCTAATGAATTATATTAGCTAATATTTTATTTAGGATCTTTACATCTATATTCTAAATGAGACAGGTTTAGAAAATTCCTTGCTGGATTATTCAAATTTAAGCATTAGGATTATGCTACCTTCTCAAAATGGACTGGATTGTAAACTCTTTTATAATGCCCTGAAGAAATTTACATAATATGGTGTTTATCTACTTTGTAAAGTTAAAGAATATGCAGCGGGTAAAACTGCCTGAATACAAAGGCAATTTTGGAAGTAATTATGGCCATTATTCTTTTTATATTTTCTACTTCTATTTACTTCAATTCTGTTCACTTATATTTTTCCCAGAAAACTTCATTTCATTGAGATTTTTAGTTTTATTCATATATACACCACTTTCATATGCTTAAAAAGGTCCTCTGTAGCAGCTGTGAGAGACTGCCAGTAGACCACAAACATCTGTTTCCCTCTTCTTTTATGGTAATAGAACTGTAGCCAGAGACCTGGCAGCCCAGCTACACTACATTGCTCAGTCTCCCTTGCTGTCACCAAGAATTAGGCTCTTACTAATGTGAGCCGAAGAGGTATGCACCACTTCTAGACTGCCTCCTACTTTTTAACTGGAGATCTAATTTCTGTCATGCCTACAAAACCAATGTCCTGAACAATGGCAGAGCACCCACTAGCCTTAGTCTCTGGATGACTTGTGGAGCACAGCCTGCCCACCTGCCCTGGACTGCCTTACTGAACTGCTGGCACTAGACAGATGATGACTTGTTTTCTCTCTCCTAAATTGAATTAGTGTTCTCATCATTATCTTTGCCAGGAATTGTTCTATTAGTTCCCTTTCTTTTTCTGTTCAATTAATATGTTTTCTTCTTTAAAAAATTATCTCTATTTTCCTTTTTTGTAAAAAAGGTTTCGTTCATTTTCAAAATTCTTAATAGATTAGTAACTAATTTATTTTCTTTTTTTTAAATATAAAGAATATAAAACTGTAAATTTTGCTCTGAATTTACCTTTGATTGCATTTGCAAGGTTTGATGGTAGTGTTCATGATTTTTTTCCTAAATCATCCAATAGTATAATTTCGATTTCCCAAAGAGTTACTGGATATAACTGGAAACCAAAATTATACTGATTAGATGATTTAGAAAAAAACGAGGACACCAATATCAAACCTTGTAGATTTAACCAAAGATATACTTTAATTTACAAATGGTTGGAGGTTTTATTTTCCTTTTTAATTTCTAGCTTTCCCAATTGTGTCCAGGTAAGATATACTATACAACTTCTGTATTTAGGAATTTGTTGAATAATTTTTTGTGGTCTAATCAATGACCAATTTTCATAATTTCCCAGGGATATTTAATAAAATATCCATGTTCCTGCTCTACATTTTTATCCATTTGCATAATATCTTTATATTATCTCTAATTTTTGTCCCCTTGCTCTTTCAAATATATATAATACCCTATTATTGTTGCTTGTCCATTTCTCCTTTCTTTTTCATGTTTAATAATCACTGCCTTGAATCTATTTTGCCCAAAATTGAGATTGCAAACTCAGCTTTTTTGTGTGTTCATATATCAAATCATCTCCCGTCCATTTATTTTTAAACTTTATGCTGTATTTTATCTACCTGTTTCACTTGTTAGCAGAAAAGCACCCTCATATGCATCTAATGAGATGTCCTTTAAAATTAGAAAAAAGAAACTTTTTTTTATCTTAAGCTTTAAAGGTACCAACGTTAAGACAAACAATATCGTTTATGTTTCTTTATGAAAAATGAAGTTAGCTTTCTCTTCCTATTCTACATCTCCCTCTTCCATTTCCTAACCCTTATTATAAACATCTGGAGTTTTAGGCATAAACTTTTTGTTTTCATCGTCTCTGCTTTCAGTAATAATTTTTGACCTCCAAATTCAGTTTTACAATTATACTTTCAGTATCAAAAACAACTCCAAGTTTGTCTAGTTTTTTTTCCCATCAGTTTAAAACAATAACATAACTGTGCTACTCACGAGTTTTAATTTTTATATACTTCTTAGTTGGCTAGAGGATGTATGAATATCATTTTCGAAATCCTTACATGTGCAAATGTCTTTTTTTGACTCTCATAAAAACTATAGACACCACCATTGTCCGGTATTTACTGTTCCAGAGAAGTCTGATGCCATCCTGATTTTTGTTCCTTGGGGTGTAATCTGTTTTTCTCTTCTAAAGATTTGAAGAATGTTTTCTTGATATTTATAATTCCCAAATGTTTCCATTCCATTTCTAGGTACTGATCTTTAAATTTCTTGCCTAGAGTGAGATGAACCTTTTCAATGATCATACGTAGGTTATTCTTTTCTAATGCTAGAAAGTTGGGGGGAAATCTTTTCAGTTAATAGATGTAAAGCAAAGATCTGGCAAACCTTAAAGGGTCATTCTTTGCAAATGTTTTTAGCAACTAAGTAAATAGTTATGATATTATTGATAACTTGGGAAATATGCTTAGGAATCTTGATAGGACAGGATTTTAATAGGTTATTAGTGGCATGGGAACCTGGTTGGTACACTTGTAGAAAGCACACTTCATGTATATATCATGTGCTATAAAAAAATTAATAAGTTTTAACTAAGTAATCCTTCTGTTCAGACACTATCCAAATATAAATCCTGAACTATGAGAAAAACAGTATGCATAAAATATGTTCACTGTCATGTATTTATAGTAAGAAATATTCGAGGTAACCCCCAAATTCAGCAATAATGTAATATTTCTATAAATTGTAGCACATATAAAACATATATGTGTCTAAACATGATAGAACATGTTTCAACTATTAAAAATCATAGTTACAGGTGGAATTATTTGGGAAACATAGGAGTTTATTTATGATATAGTGCTATGTAAACCATGCCAAATATAGAATTGGGTGTATGATTATAATTATGGAAATGGTAAAAAATAATCTACCAAAGATGGTGGGTGGATACATAAAATTAACTGTTAGAATGATATAACTGATTGATTTTTTAATAAAACATTCACACACTTTCTGAAGTTTCATATTTCTAATATAAATAAAAATTATTATAGATTAAAAATACACACTGCCAGTTTTGTCAATAGCTATAAAACAAGACCAAATGCTAACTTAAGACAAACCTAATCCCTAAAATTTAAGGTTAAATAAAATGCAAGTATTTCTAACTTAAAAAAAGAACTCTTATGTTAATAAGACATGAAACATTTTAATTTTCAGACCATGAAGAACCAGTTTTTCTGTTTTGGAAAGTTAGATCCTAGAAGTAATCTAAAAATCACTTTCATTAATCCTGGGCATTTATTAGCATTGTCTTCACAAGTTCATTTTTAGAGCCAGAGCCACATGCTTCTATCCTAGCCCACTCCACTCAGTCACCCTCTTAGAGTCCAGAGAACCAGCATCACTGACTATTGTGTACTTTTAGGCTTGTTTTAGAAATATTTTATATGTGCTTTCACAAAAACAATTATCCAGAGTATAGTATTCAACCCTTTAGGCTTCCAAAACAGGGACAGACCCAGAAAGAGCATTAAAAACAAAATTATAAGTAGCCCCTGAGCTCCTAGAAACATAAAGTGTAAAAGAGTTGATCTAAGTATTACAGCTTGATGTTTGCCATGCAGAAGAAAAAGAGTGCTTTGATTGGCTGGTAAATTCTACAAAATGTTAACTTTTTCATATGAAAGCCAAGAAGCGTGGGAAATATGACAGGCAGCAGAAGCGAAGCAGCTACAGGTGCTAAAAAATGTTTTAAATGCAAGAGAAATGCAAAAAGACCCTGATAAACACAGTGATTATTTCATTCCTAAAGAAGACTTTAGCAGGCAGCCTTTAATTTAGTTGTTAATTTTCAAAACAGCAGTTTCATGGTTCAGAAATCAGGTTCCCTGAATTCTCTACTCAGCTTTAATCAGAAAAGGTAGATTATAAGAAAAAGGGCTAACAAATTGGTAGATTTAGTTAGGTGAGGGGTATTTGGTGTTCATTGTACTATTTTTAAACTCTCCTATAGGTTTGAAAATTTTCAAAATAACATGTAGAAAAAAATATAATTGAAATAAGCTAATGAAATTAGGCTCCAATCTGCAGTAATGTAGAGAAAAATTCAGCTTAAACAAGTGCTAAGACTGTACTTCCCAAGATGAATTTAGGGACTCTGCACTACCACATGAACTCTTCTCCACCTCCGTATTTTCAATAAATTAAATTTAAAAAGAAAGAAAGAAAGAAAAAGGGCTGACATAAAGAATTTGCTCTGGGACAATTAAGTTCTAGGTGATATCTTCACTTCTGTACATGCATCCCAAATATTAGGTACCTACTATGTTCTAAGATGCACAGATTCATTCTGATCACAAAGAATTTTGAAGCTAGTGCAATTACTCCTCAAAATTATGAGTTACTAAGGAAACTCATATAAATAGCATATAAAATTTTCTGTTTAAAAATGAAACAAAATGGGGATATTTAAGACACCATTTTTAGCATTCATATAAGTTCAGGGATCAAGAAGCACTTACTGTCTTCATATGAATTTCAGAGGTTGGGCAAATTGTTATTACAGCATTAAGCCTGCATTATGGCCACAAAGTCAAACTATAGGCCTATCTGTGAGCTTTTCCATTAAACACCCTCTCCCCACCCCAATCCACAAACTAACATTTTAGTCAAACATTTAATAAAAATAACCTTAAACAGTATTTCATAATACCATAGTTTAAAGGAAAAACAAGGAAAAGTTGTTAGAAATACTAGTGTTGTTACCCTCTTTCACAAGTTTTTAACAGTTATAGATTCTAGTCATTGCCCTACTTTTTCCTTTTTGACCTCAAAGATGGAAGCCTTTGTCTCTTTTCTACACTATTGATTCAGTATAAAAATCCCTAAGCTTCTAGTTGTTTGGGGTCTAGATATTCTTATTGGTAAGAGAAACTGGATAATCAGAATCATCCCTTGGCAAAAAATTGTTTTCCTCTGTGGTAGGCAGAATAGCCCCCCAAAGATATCCATGCCCTAATCCCTGGAGCCTGTGAATGTGGTGGTCTCTAGAATCTGAGAGCAGCCTCTGGCCGACTCCTACAACCACAAGGAACTGAATTCTACCAGCAACCTACATAAGTCTGAAAGTGGATTCTTCTCAGAGCCTTCTAGGAAGAACCCAGCAGGCCCAGACCTTGATTTCAGCCTGGTGAGACCTAGAGGAGAGAAAACAGCTTAGTCAACCCAGACTTCTGACCTTCAGAACTGTGAGATAATAAACTTTTAAGCTGCTAAATTTGTGGCAGTTTGTTAAGTTAGCAATAGAAAACTAATACACCCCTCCCCCAAAATTACTATTTCATTTTGAAGAACATTTTCCATGGGGCATCTAGAAACTAGGGAACTCTATGTGTCCTTAGAGGTTAGTGTACTTGCCCTGTTGCACAGTGCTTGTTTGCAAATACTGTGATTTTGATTAAATCAACTGTCCTTCTGATTAAAAATAAACAAAAGTATCTCCCAGGTTTAACAAAGCTTACTTTTGTGGTATTCTTGGTCTCACAAATCTCACAAAATTTCCCTTCCACAGTTAAGAGTAGGGAAGCATAGTGAGAAGAATGGCACACGAAGCATCTTTTCTTCAGCTACAACTGCCTGCCGGGACTCCAACTCTGCCTTCTTCTTATCCACAAAGGAATAACTCCTTAACTATTAACTGAAGGCTCCACCAATCCCATCTAGATTCCAGCCAAGCTAGCTCCTAGGATAGGGAGAATACAAAGAGAACTGAAACCATAGTTTAGGATTCACCATCATGTCAACTTTTCTAATGGTCCCTGACCCAGTACACTGATCGAAAGAAACTAGGATCCAGCTTCAATCCTTGTACCAGAAAAAGGTCCATTTCTTACTTCCTTTTGCTGGGCTTTCAGTCCCAGTTCCCATCTAATTAGCATCTCATTGCCTTAGAAACAAGAGGAAAACATTCTATTGAGTTCTTTCCACATATTAATTCTGAGGGAGTACATTCTGCCACTGGACTTCCATTTCCACAGTCGAGTCATCAGTATTTGCAGTTGGATTCCCTTGACACCAACAGTTCATCCGTCTAGATCTCTACTCGTTATTTCTTGCCATGCCCCCTCCCCTACCCCCATGCATAGCTTTTTGCACCTGCAGAATATTCCCATTACTCATTCTCTAGTATCCTAATGATGACCATTTGCACATATCTAAGCCTGTTACCTCCTATCAGTCTCTAAGACCTCCAAGGCACATCTACTAACCTGTCCTGACCTCCTCTCAATGGTCTGCTGTACACCCTCTCTCAATTGTTTCCTCTGTCATCTTACAATGGCTTTGTCTTAGAATCCAAGGCACGCTTATTCTGATTGCATGACCAAAGAAACTCTATTTAAGAAGTTCTTTTTTAAAACTTTGTCATAGAACAAATTACAGTCATGGAAGTATAGCTCTGTATCAATAGCAAGAATCATTGTAATTTTTGTTTGTGTATTTAATTTTTCCAGGGAGAAGATAACCATTATATACTCATCTTTTAAAAAGTCACATCCCTTATGAGTCAGTTAAAAAGTTTACACAAAAAAGGCACACCTTCTCTGAAATATCTTTTTCTCTTTTGTAATTTACAGCTTCTATAGGAAGAAATTTAAAGTCAGTAATTCTGAGTTTTTTCCTTTAACAGCATTGTTAGCATGGACCCGAAACAATATACACCTAATACAACAAATTTCTAAATGTTCTTAAATTTTACCTAGAATGAACAGTTCAAATATGCTTAAGCAGAAATTTTAATAGGTGTAAAAAAAGGAAATTTAAATTATTTCACTGCATCACAATATTTTAGGATGATTTCCATACAAAGATTAATTTTTAAAGCTTCAACATTTATCTCATATCCTCAAAAGTTGTTACTATGAATAAAAAGAGAACTTGAAAGTAACTTGAACAGAAATATTGTTTAGTTTTAAAAGGTGTTAGTTACTGTTTTCTTGAAAGTGGCATAACAGATGGATTATAAAAGTCACAAAATGAAAATAATAATAAGATAATAAATGAAAATATTTGTTTATATTGCCTCCAAACTAGAAACAGGGGCTAAGCCACTGAACCAGTTTTCTAAATCTTTATTAATATAAAGTATAACTTGGCTTAATTCTGCCACTGGGTTTGGAGGTATTTAATTGTGGCCACAGGCAAAACAACATGTTAGCACGTATAAACACACAGGTTAAGGGATACCTGCAAAGGGTGCTTTTATATCTGTGTAATGTTTTGGTAGGGAGATAATCTAAAAAATACCTATCAAAGATTCTAAAAATAGTACCTATAGGGCTTCCCTGGTGGTGCAGCAGTTGAGAGTCCGCCTGCCAATGCAGGGCACACGGGTTTGTGCCCCGGTCCGGGAGGATCCCACATGCCGCGGAGTGGCTGGGCCCGTGAGCCATGGCTGCTGAGCCTGCAGGTCCGGAGCCTGTGCTCCGCAACGGGAGAGGTCACAACAGTGAGGGGCCCGCGTACCGCAAAAAAAAAAAAAAAAAAAAAAAGTACCTATATACAGTTAATTAGACTAAAAAATGAGAAATTCAGCAAATAACTGGTACTCTCTACTAAAACAGGGAAACAAAGGTAAAGACAATCATGCTAAAGATTTACTTTAATTTAAAAAGTAAATCTCATGGGACAGTGGTTAAGATACATTTGGCCAAACTTGATCTACCATTTTTTTCTAACCTTCAACTGCAATGCTCTACAGTAATCACTGATGTTCACTGATATAAAATATGTAAGATATTTAGTTATCAGAAAAGGATGGTTAAGTACAGTTTCAACATAAAGAGCTAGTATGACTTCTTTTAAAAATAAAAATACGAAATCTTACATTACAAAGTGGTAGTAGGCTCTAGAGTATGCCAACACCCCTCAAAACATCTGAAATTCCTTTTAGGGAACTGTGTGCCTTCAGACACTGTACCACATTCTTTTGGATACTCTCAAGATAAGAAATTTTTATCCTTAAACAAGATAAAATTTGCTTTTTGGAAGCAGGCAAAATTCATTTGGTATAGTGTTTTGTAAATAGTGGTTAATAAGGATTAAAAAATTTGAATTAAAAATTTTTAATAGCCCTTCCACATAAAATGGCTTTGAATTCAATTGCAAAAATTTGAAGTGTTTAAAGTGATGACATGATTGAGACGTTTTAGGTTTATTTATATTTTTTAAATCAATTTTTTGACCTCATAATTTTCACTCATTAGTGCACTTGTTATCCAACAAATATTTGTGCCCACTACATGTCTGATACTATACCAAGTAGACCTTGTTCTTGTTCCTAGGAGCTTATGATCTTAGAGGGGGAAACAGACAATTACACACATATTTATTTACCAGAGTGATAAATGCTAGAAAAAGAAAGGAGGAGATGTACTTTAGAGGATTATAGAACATTTCCTAGAAGTAAAATTTAAGCAGAGAGCTGAAGAAAGTGTTGGTGATCAAGGGGCAAAAAAGAGAACGAAGTGAGAGAGTGGCATGGACTTATATACAATACCAAATGTAAAATACATAGCTAGTGGGAAGCAGCCGCATAGGACAGGGAGATCAGCTCGGTGCTTTGTGACCACCTAGAGGGGTGGGATAGGGAGGGTGGGAGAGAGATGCAAGAGGGACGGGATATGGGGATATATGTCTATGTATAGCTGATTCACTTTGTTATAAAGCAGAAACTAACACACCATTGTAAAGCAATTATACTCCAATAAAGATGTTAAAAAAAAAAGTGAGGCAGCAGAATTAAATTATTACAAACTAAAAGAATTAAAAAGTAAAGACCTTAGGGTGGGCAGGGTAGTGACAGAGTATAAGAAATATTAAGGAAGGTCAGTGTGGCTGAATCAGTGATTCCAATGTGTGGTATGAGAGATGAATTTAACTTTATCATAGGACCAATACAAAGTCAACAAAGTGTTTTGAGAAAGAAGCACATGATCATCAGATCTATTGTTTTAAATAGGTAACTCTGATAGCCCCCTTGAGAAAATGAAATAGAGGGGGCAAGAGAAGATTCCTTCTGAAGTAGCATAGTGATATGTTGAGGTGTTTGGGCAGCAGTGGAGAAGAAATGTGAATGGATTCAAAATGTTTTAGGGCTTCCCTGGTGGCTCAGTGGTTGGGAGTCCGCCTGCTGATTCAGGGGACACGGGTTCATGCCTGGTCCGGGAAGATCCCACGTGCTGCGGAGCGGCTGGGCCCGTGAGCCATGGCCGCTGAGCCTGCGCGTCCGGAGCCTGTGCTCCGCAACGGGAGAGGACACAACAGTGAGAGGCCCGCGTACGGCAAAAAAAAAAAAAATGTTTTAAGGTAAAAAAGTGTCAGGATTGATGAAGGCCAACAGAACAGGAGTAAGGAAGTAGGACATGTCATGGATGACCCAGATTTCTGGCATAAGCATCGCTAGGATGCAATGAGATAGGTAGCATTGGATGTGCATCAGATTTGGAGGGAAGAGTGCAAGGAGGGGAGGGGAGAAGCATCCGTTCAATTTAGAACGTGTAAGATATTCAGCAAGAACATTTATTTACTAACAACTGGGCCCTTAGGGAGTACTTCCAAAAAGGAAATTCCACACCCCCTAACTACTTTAACAATCTTACTGACCTTGAATTTTAAACCCACTTCTTTTCATTTAAGTCCTTCTTTTCCATTTTTCTTACATCACAGAGAAAACAACTGACCACTACCTTAGGCATGTACTTATAGCAATATATACCTTCATTAGCAAATGATGAATAAGAATTTATGGTTTCTGTAACTCTTGCATAAATTCTCTTGTAGTACCAACCATATTACATTGAGATTTTCTCTGTTCAGTGTGAAAATACTTAGCCCTATATGGTCAGACCTATTTTCCTCTCTTGTATACTCAGCGCTGAGCTGTGCCTGGAGTGTGGTCAGTAAAAAATGGCTGAACTGAATCCATGCTATTATGATGACATGCTTTGTTCTGGCTAAAGTAAGTGTTATGTCATTTACAGAATTAATAAATATCTTAAATCGAAACTAGCCCATGTTCTTTTATGTCAAGCAAGCATATCAAGTTCCTGGAAGACAAGTTGACAGAAGTCAATGTAGCTGGCACTTGCTTTGCTATTTTCTAAATAGGCTTGGACAGTTTTAAAGGACACTGAAGTGAAATAAATTATACAATCTTCATGTTAGCATTCACTGTAGGTGATGAACATGAATCAATGGTGCTATTACATGGGAAATGTCAACTTATTTTTAGCATCATTTCATCTGAATAGTAATTTGACTACTGTAAGATGACCACATAATTCATTTTCAAGATCAAGTTCTAATATATGGTTGCCAATCACGTATCGCCATTAAGTTAACTTCATTTTAAACACCATTTTGAAAATGGATCCATAAAATAACCATTTATTTCATTGTGAAATCACTACTGGTGATTACTCAACTAGATAAGACTAGATGTTTTGTCTAAAAATAAAAAGCATCAGTAGATAAAAAGAGGATCTAAAGAATAAAAGGAATGATTTACAAGCAAGTTATAATGATCCTTAATGCATCTAGCAGTATATTTTTAAAATACATATAGCAAAACAGGATTACAAAATTACAAATCCATCATCACAGTGAGAGATTAAGAGACCTCTCAGAAACTGATATATTTAAACAAACTAAAACTTAGATTTGACCATAATTAACAAGCTTGATTTAATGGACATTTATAAGACCCAGCTCCCACAGATAGAAAATACATTTTTTTTCCAAACACTCTTAGGATATTCATAAAAAATTGATCATAAACTAGGCCACAAAGAGGCATAAAAAAGCCAAGAATATATATGATATAGATTATATTCTTTGAACACAATGCAATAAAATTTGAAATAAAACTTATTATTCCAAACTGTATACTTTTAGAAACTGAAAATACATACTTCTAAATATATAAAATCACAATGGAAAATTGTTTAGATTTGAACTACAAAAGCCCTCCATATCAAAACTTGTAAGGTATAGTTAAAGCAGTACTTAGAGAAAGTTCATAGCTTAAATATATATATTAGGTGATGGGAAAGGGTATAGAAATATTAGATGTTTTAGATTTATTACTGCACAGTAATAAATATAGGGAACTTATTTTTGCTCCATTTGAAATTTACAAACATATTTATTATGTTTCTTTTGTGTGTGTGTGTG
The DNA here is from genome assembly GCF_949987515.2 of Delphinus delphis. Lineage (NCBI taxonomy): Eukaryota > Metazoa > Chordata > Mammalia > Artiodactyla > Delphinidae > Delphinus > Delphinus delphis. The sequence continues at coordinate 108,644,544 of NC_082685.1, read as the reverse complement.
TGTACGGTACGCGAGCCTCTCACTGTTGCGGCCTCTCGCGTTGCAGAACACAGGCTCCGGACGCGCAGGCTCAGTGGCCATGGCTCACGGGCCTAGCCGCACCGCGGCATGTGGCATCTTCCTGAACCGGGGCACGAACCTGTGTCCCCTGCATCGGCAGGCGGACTCTCAACCACTGCGCCACCAGGGAAGCCCATATTATGTTTCTATTTTAGACTTGGTACTTGAAAGATGTAGTTGAGTAAAGTGGCATGTAAGATTCTATTCTTAAGCTTATTGCAGAAAAGAAAAAGTAAGAAATAATTATTTAATAGTGTAAGGTAATGCATATAATCAAGTATAATATGTAATGGTAAAAACATAGCTATGGGGTAAAACCAACTATATTGTGTGCATTCTAACCCCCGAAATTGCATTGAAGTGGAAAGTAAAGAGAGATATAAGGAAACAAATACCATTTAGGTTGGGGAAGAAGTTTTCATAAACTGTATTGTATTTCATTGCCTTGGCAAAATACTACATATTGCTTATATGTTTGTGAGAAACATGGGTATTCATACCTAAGTTGAGGTACCACCACCTATCCCACACACACTAACTCCCTGATGCAGCTCTGATAAGGTGATCCCCAGAGAAGTCTCAGTCCTTTTTGCAATATCCAGGAGACCAGTATCTCACCAAAGGCACAGGTAATTCAGAACACAGCTTATTATAAGTACTATAGGAACTCACATTAAGAGGAAAGCAACCAACCATTGGATTAACTTCACGGAAGATAATCATGGTTAAGCTGAATCTTGAAGGAAAGTTAATTGATAGAAAGGAATAAAAGTAAATAAATAAAAATTCAGCCCAGAATAAGAACATGGAAAAATGCACAAAGGAAGCAATGAACTACAGAGAAACTATAGAAGATAGGAAATTAGTCCCTCCCTGGTAATCAGGGGAAAAAAGAGTTGTATATATGAGCTAGGACCAGTTGCTGGGAATTCTGGGAAATATATCAAGATATATTTGATTTAATGAGTAACAGAGAGTTATTATATGTCTCAAAGATATGAAGCAACTCAGTAACATGATGATAGTGATATTTCTTTGGCAGTAAAAAGAGGAAAGAAGAACAAGTTAAAACTGAAAGCAGTGATACCAGTATTTAAAATAACCCAGGTTTTGGGACTTCCCTGGTGGCGCAGTAATTAAGAATCTGCCTGCCAATGGAGGGGACATGGTTTTGAGCCCTGGTCTGGGAAGATGCCACATGCTGCGGAGCAACTAAGTCCATGTGCCACAACTACTGAGCCTGTGCTCTAGAGCCCGTGAGCCACAACTACTCAAGCCTGAGCACCTAGAGCCCATGCTCCATGACAAGAGAAGCCCCCGCTTGCCGCAACTAGAGAAAGCCTGTGCGCAGCAATGAAGACCCAACACAGCCAAAAAAAAAAAAAAATTTATAAAAAAATAAAATCCAGGTTTTCAGCTGGAAAAGTGGATGGCAGAAATGGTGATACAAAGAATGAACACAGAAGAGAAGCCAGGAGAGAAACAATCAATTCAGGTTTCAGACAATATAGTACTATGGTTAAAAAAACAAAACAGAAGAACATGGATCCTGTGTGACACTGGTCAGTTACTGAAACTCTCAGAGCAATGGTTCCTACTTCAGAAAAAGTGCATAATAATAGTACCTATCATATAGATTTGTTGGAGGAATAATGAGTTAATGCATATAAAGCAGTTAAAATGATACCTGACACAAAGTAAGGGATCAGTAAATATTAGCTATTGTTTCTCTCATTATTTATTTCTAGTTTGAGTTGATATACAAGTAGAGGTGTTTGAGAGTCCAGTGGGAAAACACACAACTGTAACATGGATGAAAGAACAAAGCTGGATAAATATCTTTGGTATTTTTCCCATCCTCATTCCATTGCCATTGTCAAAATTAAGTCTTCCCTCATCTTTTATAAAAGACTGTTACAATAGCCCCGTTTCTCTCCTGTTCCTTTCCCTTAGGTCCACATTTAAGGCTGCCAATAATCACCTTTTTATAAGAACAGATGTGCTCCTATCAATTCTTCATATGAAAACCTTAAAAAAAAAAGAAGGTACCTCATGTCCTATAGGAGAAAGCCAATTACTTGGTATAGTGTAATGTATAAGTTACTATAATCATTTGAGTGTTTTTCTCTCATTTGAGTCAAAAAGTTCTCAGTTAAAGGAGCTTTGCCTTATCAATCACTAAATCTCCTGTGCCTAGGTGCACAGAAAGTGTTAAAGATATGTTCACTAAAAGCTACATAAATATATATAATGGTAATTTTATGGTGCTAAGCAAATATTGGCAAATATAGGCTCTCAAAAAAGAATTTTGAGGGAATAAACCAGAAAGGTTTAGAAGGCAAGAGAGGAGACAATTTCAAGTGGAATATTAAAAATGTTGAATGACACATTGATCAAAAATTTTAGGAAAGGAAAAGATACTTTCACTTCAATTAAGACAATTAATTATGAACTTATATATCAAACACTGCAAATATAACTAAGACATGATTACAGCTCTAAAGGAATAAATATAGTGTAAAGTGGGAACTAGACACACTAATAAGAAAGAGAAATTCACAAAGAGTCCATCTGGGGAGTTTAGAGAAGTCTTCTTGGAAATTATTATTCTGAAGCTTAGGGTTGAAGTAAGTAAGAATTAACAAGGCAAAGAAATATAATTACAGTTAGGTTGTAGTGTGAAAGCTATAGTACAAGGTGTGAAGAAGGAAGGAAGTTGCTAGGAAATACAGGTAGTAGCTAAAGACTACTCATTTAAAAATCTTAGCTAAGAAGGACAGTTCAGAAATCATAAGGTAGTTTAAAGGAACAAGACAGTGAACTGGAGGTTTTATTTAGATGGGGAAAGTGTGCAAGAAAATGATAAATCAGGAGAGCAGGACCTCTAAGAGACGAAGAAATGAAATTTAAAGCATAGTTTAGAAAGGGAAGAAGTACCTCTCTTCTGAGACAGCAAGGAAGGACAAGATTATCATCATCTACTGGTAAAGAAAGTAGAAATTAGTTGAGGTGAAAGCAGTATATCATGACGTTCATTCCAGATGGTCTTGGTCCATCTTGGTCTTCTCTGTCAAAAAGGATATGAAGTTATCGGCTATTTTGAGAGAAGCTGAAATTGAACACATTTGGAAAGGAGCTATTTGAAACAGTTGCTATAAAAAGTAAGCTGTCAACTAATGAGTGAAGAGTAGTATTTCCAGGAGTATAGAGGGCCAAGATTATGTTGGGAATGTACATCTGAAAGGACAAAGTCTGTTTGATAAAAAGAATGTTCCTTAATACAAGGGAAGAAGTGATAATACAAAGACAAATCTGAAAAATTAATAGGGAACTCTGTAAAGTAGTACTCATTAATTTTTGCTTTAAAATGACATCTTCAAACTACAACCTTCCTAGTTCAAAATTTTGGTAATTGATTAATCAATGATGTGCACAGTCCAAATCAGCAATAATTTTCTAAGTTTGAGCTTTTTTTTCTTAAGGAAAAGCATATTTCAGATATTGTAACCTCTAGAGCATCACTAAAAAAAGTAAAATAAAGAAGTATACCTAACAGCGGAGATAAAATGGAATATCAAAAACTAAATACTAAAAAAATCAGAAAAAAAGTCAAATGTAAAGGAAAAGAAGGACAAAGATTAGATGGGACAAATAGAAAACAAGATAGTAGACAACCCCAAAATACAGATCATTACACTAAATGTAAGTGGTCTAAACACTGCAATGAAAAGACATAGATTTCAGAGTGGGTAATAAAACAAGATCTGAACATGCTATTCCAAGAAACACACTTTATATATAAAGATACATATAAGTTAAAAGTAAAGGCATAGAAAAGGACTTACCTTCAAAGATTGTAAGAAAGCTGGAGTATCTATATAAATATCAGATAGATTAGACTTCAGCACAAGGAATATCAGAGATAAAGAGGAACAGTTTTATAATAATAAGAGTAAATGGACCAAAAAGACAAAACAATCCTAAAGGTACAAGCACCTAGTTAATGAGCTTCAAAATGCAAGAAACAAAGATTGTCAGAACTGAAAAGAGAAATAGACAAGCTCACAATTATAGGTAGATAGAAATTTTAACATTTCTCAATGTTTGATAGAATAGGTACAGAGAAAATCATAAGGCTGTAAAGGAATAGAATAAATCTGTAAGTCTACTAAATTTAATTGAATATAAAATACTACACTCAACAATAGTAGAATACACATTCTTTTCAATGTGTACTCTTGAAGCATTCACCAAAATAGACCATATGCTGGGCCATAAAACAAGTCTCAATAAATTTTAAAAGAAAACATACAACATATGTTATCTGACAGCAATGAAATTGAATTAGTAATTAAAAACAAAAAGTTATTAAAAAAAACTCCATACATTTAGAAATTAATATTCTTCTAAATAATATAAGCATAAAAGAAGAAATTACATGAGAAATTAGAAAATACTTTATACTGATTGATAATAAAAATAGAATATATACAAATTTGTGGATGTAGCTAAAGCAGTGCTATAGAGTTAATGTATTCATTAAATATTAAATAAGAAAAGATGATTTAAAATCAATGACCAGGGCTTCCCTGGTGGCGCAGTGGTTGAGAATCTGCCTGCCAATGTGGTGGACACGGGTTCGAGCCCTAGTCTGGGAGGATCTCACATGCTGTGGAGCAACTAGGCCCGTGCGCCACAGCTACTGAGACTGTGCGTCTGGAGCCTGTGCTCCACAACAGGAGAGGCCACGACAGTGAGAAGCCCGCACACCACAATGAAGAGTGGCCCCCGCTCGCTGCAACTAGAGAAAGCCCTCGCACAGAAATGAAGACCCAACACAGCCAAAGATAAATAAATAAATAAATAAATAAATTTAAAATCAATGACCAAAACTTCCATGTTAAAAAGCTAGAGAAACAAGGGCAAATTAATGCCAAAGTATGCAGAGGAAGGAAACAGTGAAGACAAAAGCAGAAATCAATAAAGTAGAATATTTTTAAAAAGAAAATATAACCAAAAGCAGGTTCTTTGAAAATTCAATAAAATTGATAAACCAGACTCAAGAAAGTAGAGAAGACATAAGTCACCCTTACCAAAGTATAGTAATAGTTATCTTACTGACATGAAAAGGGAATATTATGAATAACTGTACGCCAATAAATTTGATAACACAGAAGAAATGAACAAACACCTTGAGAGAAAAAAATGACCACAACTGACCTTAAAAAAAATAGAAAATCTAAATATCTCTACATCTAATACATAAACTGAATTCTTAAAAACATTTCCACCAACAAAATTCTAGACCTGCATAAAAAGATCAAGTACACAGGAGGCTTCCAAAAAGTACCTAGAATAAATAAATTTAGTATGATATAAGGTCAATATACAAAAACTGATTAAATTTCAATATGCTATGAACTGATAATCGCAAAATAAAATTTAAAAAACATCAACAATCACATCAAAAAAATAAGTACTTAGGATAAACAGAACAAAATAGGTTTAAGATCTGTACAGTGAAAACTACAAAATACTGCTCAGAGAAATTGAAGACTTAAAGAGATGTGACATGTTCATGGAATAGAAGACTCTATATTTTCAAGATATCAACTTACCCCAAATTGAGCTATAGATGCAATCCCAAATCAAAACCACAGCAGGTTTTTTATGTAAAATTGATGGGTTAATTCTAAAGTTTATACGGAAATGTAAAAAAATTAGAATAGCCAAAGAAATTGGGGGTGGGGGGGAGAACAAAGTTAGAAGACTCACACTAAGTGATTTCAAGACTCCCTATATAGCTACAGTAATCAAGATGATGTGGTATTGTGTAAGAACAGGTATTTAGATCAACTGGACAAAACAGAGGCCAGAAATAGCTTCAAAGTTGAATGGTAATTTGATTTCTGACAAAGATGCCAAAGTAGCTCAATAGGGGAAGGACGGTCTTCAACAAATTTTGAGTAATTAATCTTAAACTCTCTTTACCTCAGTTTCTTCATTTAAAAAGTAGGAATAACTAAGAGTATCTATCTCAATTATGCTAGTTTTAATGAAAATTAAACGATTTACTATATGAAGTGCTTGGACTGTTGGGCCTGGCACATATTAAATGTTCATCTAGTCAATAAATTTGTATCTTTAAGTGGAAAGTAGGTGGGAAAACTACAAAAATTGCCTAGAAAAATGATTCTAGGATGACACTTTTACATGAAATAAAAATTAAGGCAAACATGAAATTTTGTTTCTTTGTAAGATTTAGAAAATTGTCTTAATTTTTGTGTGTGTCTGTTGTTGGGGTTCTTTGCCACTGTTATCTTTTTATTGAAGTATAATTAATTTACAGTATTATATTATTTTCAGATGTACAGTACAGTGATTCAGCATTTTTACAGATACTAATTATTAGTTATTAATAACTAATAATGTATTGCATTAATATACTCCATTATTAGTTATTACAAGATAATGGCTATAATTCCGTGTGCTATACAATATATCCTTGTTGCTTATCTATTTTATACATAGTTTTATTTCTTAATCCCATTTTACTAATTTGTCCCTTCTCCCTTCCCTCTCCCCTTCGGTAACTACAAGTTTGTTTTGTATACCTGTGAGTCTCTTTCGGTTCTGCATATATATATTCATTTTTATTGTTTTTTAGATTCCCCATATAAGTGCTATCATACATAGTTGTCTTTCTCTGTCTGACTTATTACACTAACCATAATATTCTCTAGGTCCATCCACATTGCTGCAAGTGGCAGAATTTCATTCATTTTTATGACTAAGTAAGAACTGTCTTAATTTTTAAAGCTTTACCTATGTGTTTAATTCTAACACAGGACAGGAAAAACTATCTTATTTTCAAAAATTGTGGTATTATTGTAGCACTGATATCTGTTCTAGAAAAGATTAGATTCATTTTCTGAAAGGAATTTTTAAAAATTGAAAATTTTCAATTGTCAACTTTCTCTAAAGAAATGATGGGTTGAAATTAATATCTTGAACATGTTCCAATCTCACTGGGCTTTGCTGACTTTATTTGTTAATAAATAAATCAAAGTTGTATTATGAAATTTTTAAGATCAACACCTACATGTTATTTACCCAAAAATATTCTTAACTATCAATGTATTTATTTCTCTTTTCACTGAAGGTTGGATAAAGGACAATGCTGATGAGATCTACGTTTTCAGAAACTAGGCCATAAATGACATCATTAACTCTAGGCAGATATTTTGAAATGTCAGTGACCACCATGAGAATCAGGAGGCAGCCTATTTAGGGATTAAAATTTAGGGATAAATTAGGAGTTTGGGATTAACAGATAGATACTAGTATATATAAAACAGATAAACAACAAGGACCTACTGTATAGCACAGGGAACTATATTCGGGATATTGTAATAACCTATAATGGAAAAGAATTTAAAAAGAATATATACATATATATAATATATAAATGTTATATGTATAACTGAATCACTTTGCTGTACATCTGAAACTAACAGAACATTGTATATCAACTATACTTCAATAATAAAAAATCATCATCACTACTTATATGACTCAAAAAGCAGGGCATTGAGTCCTTTCAATATCAAGGGTTATATGTGTTTGTTCTCTTCAATTTTACATGCTTTATTCTAAAAATAGTAGGAATTCAATAAGTATTCGGTGGATGGAAGAATAAATGAACATATTTTATGGCTTATCATATCTATCCTTGAGAACAGATGATGTGTACCTGAGAAGAATGTATTTTTTCCTTTTGTTGGTTGGAATGTCCTATATATACACCTCAGGTTAATCTGGCCTAAAGTATGGTTAATGTAAACATTTCCTTATTTTTCAACTGCATCTATCTGTTGCTGGAAGAGGAATACTGAAATCCTCTACTATTAGTATTTGATATATTTAGGTGCTCCAATATTGGGTGTACATATATTTATGACTGTTATGTCTTCTTGATAAGTTGAGCCTTTTGTGAGTATATAATGACCTCCTTTGTCTCTTGTTACATTTTTGGTTTAAAGTCTATTTTCTCTGATATAAGTAGAGCTACCCCTGTACTCTTTTGGTTTCCACTTACATGGATTATCTTTATCCATCCCTTCACTTTGAGCTTGTGCGTGTTCTTGAAGCTGAAGTGAGTCTCTTGTAGGCAGCATATAGTTGGGTCTTGTTTTTTTTTTTTTATCCATCCAGCCTTCCTGCCTTTTGATTAGAGAATTTATCCATTTACATTTAGAGTAATTATTGATACGTAAGGACTTACTATTGCCATCATATTAATTCTTTTCTGGCTGTTTTGTAGCTTCCTTTTTCCTTTTTGGCTCTTGCTGTACTCTTTTGTGAGTTGGTGATTTTCCATGGTGGTATCCTCTGATTCCCTTGTCTTTATTTTTTGTGAGTCTACTATAGTTTTTTGCTTTGTGGTTACAACTGACTTATGAAACATCTTATACATATAACAATCTATTTATGCTGATTCAAAACTCTATCCTTTTATTCCCCCCCTTTCTGTTTTTAATGTCACAATTTGCTTCTTTTTATACTGTGTATTCATTAACAAATTATAGTAGCTATGATTATTTTTATACTCTTGTACTTCAACCTTTATACCAGAGTCAAATGGTTAACATATCAATTACAGTATTAGAATTTTCTGAATTTGCCTCTCTATGTCTATATCCCTTTATCAGTCTGTTGTCTATTTTCATACTTTTTATGTTACATATTTTCTTTTTTCTTAATTGAAGTATAGTTGAGTTACAATATCATATTATTCTCAGGGGTACAGAACAGCAATTCAGATATATATATATATATATATATATATATATAATATATATGTAATATATATATACTATATATATATATTCTTCTTCAGATTTTCTTCCCTTATAGGTTATTATAAAATAATGAGTATAGTACCCCCACCCCCACCCCTCTTTCCCCTTTGGTAACCGTAAGTTTGTTTTTTACGTCTGTGAGTCTATTTCTGTTTTGGAAATAAGTTCATTTGCATTTTTTGTTTTTTTTAGATTCCACATATAAGCGATACATATGATATTTACCTTATTCTAGGTCCATTCATGTTGCTGCAAATGACATTATTTCATTCTTTTTTATGGCTGAGTAATATTTCATCATATATATAAAGCACATCTTCTCTATCCATTCATCTGTCGATGGAGATTTAGGTTGCTTCCGTGTCTTGGCTATTGTAAATAGTGCTACAATGAACACTGAGGTGCACGTATCTTTTCAAAGTATGGTTTTCTATGGATATATGCCCAGGAGTTGGATTGCAGAATCATATGATAGCTCTATTTTTAGCTTTTAAGGAACCTCCATCCTGTTCTCCATGGTGGCTGCACCAATTTATATTCCCACCAATAGTGTAGGAAGGTTCCTTTTTCTCCACACCCTCTCCAGCATTTATTGTTTGTAGACTTTTTGATGACAGCCATTCTGACTGGTGTGAGGTAATAGCTCATCGTAGTTTTGATTTGCACTTCTCTATTAATTAGTGATGCTGAGCATCTTTTCATGATGTGCCTTTTGGCCATCTGTATGTCTTGTTTGGAGAAATGTCTATTTAGATCTTCTGCCCATTTTTTGATTGGGTTGTTTGTTTTGATATAGAGCTGCATGACCTATTTGTATACTCTGGAGATTAATCCCTGTTGGTTGCTTAATTCACAGATATTTTCTCCCATTCTGTGGGTTGTCTTTTTGTTTTGTTTATGGTTTCTTTTGTTCTGCAAAAGCTTTTAAGTTTAATTAGGCCCTATTTGATTATTTTTGTTTTTATTTTCATTACTCTAGGAGGTGGATCCAAAGAGATATTGCTGTGATTTATGTCAGAGTGTCCTGCCTATGTTTTCCTCTAGGAGTTTTATAGTATCTGGTCTTACATTTAGGTCTTTAATCAATTTTGAGTTTATTTTTGTGTATGGTGTTAGAGAATGTTCTAATTTTATTCTTTTACGTGTAGCTTTCCAGTTTTCTCAACACCACTTACTGAAGAGACTGTTTTTCTCCATTGTATATTCTTGCCTATTTTGTCATGGATTAATTAGCCATAGGTGTGTGTGTTTATTTCTCAGCTTTCTACCTTGTTCCATTGATCTACAGTTCTGTTTTTGTGCCAGTACCATACTGTTGTGATTACTGTAGCTTTGTAGTATAGCCTGATGTCACGGAGCCTGATTCCTCCAGCTCTGTTTTTCTTTCTCAAGATTGCTTTGACTATTTGGGGTCTTTTGTATTTTCATACAAATTTTTTGTTCTAGTTCTGTGAAAAATGCCATTGGTAATTTGATTGGGATCTCACTGAATCTGTAGATTGCCTTGGGCAGTATAGTCATTTTGACAATATTGATTCTTCCAATCCCAAAACACGGTATATCTTTCCTCATGTTACATATTTTCAAATGACAGCATCCTTTCATTTCAGGTTGAAAAACTCTTTTCAGCATTTCTTGTAAGGTCCAGTGGGAATGAATTCCCTCAGCTTTTATTTGTCTGGGAAAGTTTTTGTTTCTCCCTCATTACTTAGGGATAACTTTACTGGATAGAGTATTCTTAGTTGGTAATATTTTCTTTCAGCACTTTTAATATATCATTCCACTCTCTCCTGGCCTTTAAGGTTTCTACTGAGACATCTGCTGATAACCTAATGGGGGTTCTTTTGTATGTCATAATATCCTTCTTTCTTGTTATCTTTAGTATTCTTTTTGTCTTTGATTTTAGACAGTTTTATTATGTCTTGGAGAATGCTGGTTTGGAATGAAATAATGGGGCAATCTATAAGCTTCATGAACTTTGATGTCTAAAACTTTCCCCATGTTTGGGAAGTTCTCAGCCATTACTTCTTTAGATAAGCTATCTGCCCCCTTCTCCCTCTCTTCTCCTTCTGGAACTCCAATGTTTTGGACATTAGTTTTTTTGATGGTGTCCCATAGATTATCTAGGCTTTTTTCATACTTTTATTCTTTTTTTCTTTTCAGACTGGGTTATTTCAAAGTTCCTGTCCTCTAACTCACTAATTCTTTCTTATATTTGGTCTATTTTGATATGCTTTATACTGCATTTTTTTCATTCCATTCACTGAGTTCTTCAGCTCCACAATTTCTATTTGGTTCTTTTTTATGATTTCTATCTCTGTTACATTTCTCATTTTGATCTCATATTGTTTTCCCGATTTTGCTGAATTGTCTGTGTCTTCTTAGAGCTCACTGATTCCATGAAACAGCTATTTTGAATTCTTTATCAGGTGAGCCGTAGATCTCCATGTCTTTGGATTTGATTACTAGAAGATTATTGTGATCTTTTGGTGATGTTACAATTTTGTTTTTTCACATTCCTTGAAGTTTTGCATTGTTGTGTTTGCATTTAAAGTAGCAGTCAACTTCTCCAATTTCTATTAACTCCCTTTTGGGTGAAAATACCTTATGTCAGTCCTGATATAGATTCTGAGGTATTCTTTGACCTTGTATGGACACAACTGCTCCATGCTCCTTCCTCCCTCTTGTGGCTGAATTCTTAAGCTTGTCTTCTCTTGATCCTACAATGTAGCAGGCCAGCTGCTAACAGCCTGTCTTTTATTTTTCTGAAGGTGGCACTACAGCTCAAGTTTATGGTTTCACTCTTGCCCATAGACACTGGCCTGCTTTCTGAGTGAGTTTCTTGCCTACCAGAGCTTGCTCTCACAGCAGCCCTCGGAGCCACCCAGGGAGCCAGCTACAGAGTAGGGGGAGGTGTGGGTTTGGCATGCATACACTGCAGGTGCCCATGGGACAGTTGGAGGGATCCATGGGTGAAGTTTTCTCTTTGGCTGCTGGGTGAGCTTCCTAATGGAGTCCAGAACACAGTCAGCAGGAACCTTATCCTTTTAATGCCCTTTGGGAGCCCTATATGCTGCTCTCCCAAACTGTTTCTTCCCCTAGTCATGAAGCTCCCTCTTTAATGCTCTGGATGCTGTGAGACAGTAATGAGTCTCTCTGGCAGTGTTCCACACAGCTGGGGAAGCCAGGCCCTGCCCTCCCTACCCAGAAGAAATCACCAGCTGTCTAACTCAGCCCTAAACTGTGCTGCCTTGGAGAAGGGATGATGCTGGCAAAGAGGAGCTATTACTCTTACCAAATACAGTGCAGCCAAACTCGTTTTTTTTGTTTGTTTTGTTTTGTTTTTTTCCTCCTCTAATAGAGTTTTGGAACTTCTCTGGAAACCTGGACTTTCACAAAGGCTCTCTCGTCTCTTCTGCAGGTTCTCCCAGACTGCAGCCAACAGGGTCCAGAACTGATTCACAGACTCCTGGTAGGTTCCACAGCTGGTACTTAAATCTGTCTATTACCTATTACCCCATGCACTGGTTGGCGAGGCTTCTGGATCCCACAACTCCCACAAAGGTATTTCTGTTAATGGATGGATGCCAAATTTTTGGTTTTGAAGTTGGGCAAAATGAGGGATGTCTTATGCTACCATTATGCTAATGTCACTCCCCCAGGCATCCTATATTTTATCTTACAATCCTACCCACACTAGACCATCCTAAGCAAGAAACAAACTTTTATTGCATTAAGGCACTGAGATTTATAATTCATAACCATTTGCCTACCTTGACTAATATAAGACATAAAAATATTTTAAAGGAATAGTAATAATTAGTATTAATAATACCAATGATAGTCATAGAAAGAATTAGGTTTCTGAATGAAGTCTGAAAACATCACTGCATAGTTTATTGTGGTTACGGTGATAAAGAACCAAGTACCTCTAACTCTCAGGCACAGTATATGAGATAACTGAGATTCAGGGAATTCATTTATAATACTTGTTGAGTATGTATTAGTTATGATGTATTCTGGGATATATAACAATGAATAAGACACATTTTGTGCCTTCAGGAGCACAGCAGGGCAGCTGATACAAATGTTAAAATTACCCTTGTATAATGCAAAAAGCAGTGCACACCAAATTAGGCGGGAAAATGGTGTTAATGCAAAATCTTTAATTCTGACACCACAAAAGGTATTGAAGAGGCAGGAAGAGAAAAACTGGTTTGTAAGAAGGCAGAGAGAGTATTTTATTTTTAATTTCTTTGTCATGAATCTATGCTCCTGGAATCTAAAGGCCATTCCACTCTTGGTGGACAAATGAAATTCACTTACTTTCCTTTTGCCTTTGATAGTTTTTAAAGGGAATGTTTAAGTATAAACCTAGTTGATCTTATTAGAAACAAGCACGATGGCTACCATGGCTGCCATTTATTGAGTTCCTACTGAGTGTTAGGCCTTGTATGTACCAAGTGTTTTATATGATCTCATTCAATCATATGATCTCATTTAATCATTATAGTAGCTATGAACAGCATTATCTTTCCCATTTTACAGATAAGAAAGCTATGGCACAAATATGCTATCCAGCTTATCCAAATCACATGTTACTATGTACTAAAATCACAATTTTAAATTCAGTTCTGATTTCAAAGGTTGTATTCTTCATCACTAAGTTACCCTGTATAATGATGTTTTTCAGACTGATTATTCTATACCTCAATCCAATCAAGTCTTTAGTCCATGTTATACAGTTTGAGTTATTATACTGATATAGAAGTCAATTTTTAGGTGAAATCTGAAAATGTCTTTTTCTCCATATAAGCACTAACTGGAAAAAGAAACCTTATTCTACTACCACAAGATGTATGAACACTTTCTCAGGGTCTTGAACCTTAAATTTCTAGAGCTTTAGTCCTTTTTAGGCTTACGTTACATTTATAGTAACAGGTCTTTGAAGTCTAAGGGATAAAATTTTTTATTAGAATTCTTTATACATGTTCAAAGATAAAACTGCTGGTCTTTGTTAAAAAGGCCTTAATTTTCTCAGAACAAGTATCATTTCCATTTTTCCTCTTCACTGAATTTAGTAAAATATTATGAATCTATGGTAACTATTGGGCAGGCTACTGAAGAGTAGAAAAATCAGCAGATGTACTGATCAACTATTTTTTACCAAAAATGACTTTTCAAAAGAAATTTGCCTTCTAACACCATGCCAATCTTATAAACATAAAATTTTAAATGTCACAATACACTCTATAGAGTCTGAATATATACATTTTCTCAAAAATCATTCAGAAAGAATTATCTTAGAATTTATTGGAATAATGATTAGTCTAGCTGAAAACTCCTACCAATCATCACTCATACTTTGGGCTTTTAGTAAGGGGCAAATCTTGACGAAAACAAAGAAATGAAGCCTATCAAGAAATACATGTTCAGACAGCACTATATCAGGCTTACAGTTCTTAGAAAATGTTTTAACTATGGATCTAATGCACATTACTTCTGCCCAAATAGTGCTCTTCATGACATCTGTAGGAATTAAAGGGAAATAAGTGAAAAATGTCCTTCCTTTCTCTTCCTCCACTGGATTTGCTAATGTAAGCTCTGAAATGTTTTAAAATGTATAATAAATATTAGGAAGGTAGTTTTATCGTTTATAAACTGAAATTTTATACACACTTAATTAGCATTATATTAATTCATTTTTATCTGAGAAAGAGTAGCCTAGATGCTTAATAAGCAAGACATATCATATTGTTTAAAATTATCAAAGTAAACTTCTAACTGCTGAGCTACTATCTGGCTTCAAGATTTAAAGATTTATCTGGCTTTAAAGATTTTAAATTTCCAAACTTTTCAAAATCATCTTTCTCCTTTTAATCTATAATTTTGTTTGGTCATTACTATACCTTAACTGAACTACTGAAATAAAATAGCATTTGATCTTTCTGTCTTTATCTCTCTTCATCAATCAATCCCTCATTGGCTCTGACAATGTCAGATCACACTGTCAAATATCAAATATCTCTGCTCTAACCATGTCACTGACATATCCAAGTATCTTCCACGAGTCCCATTTATCTAAATTAATTCTGTATTTTTTAAGCTATAATATGGCCCTCCATGTTCTGAATCTGAAGTGGATTTCCAGGTCTCTTTCTACTACCTTCCTACATATATCCCACATCCTGTTATTGTTTTGTATATGCATCTGCTCCACCAAGCTAAAACTGTAAGCCCCTTGGAAAGAAGAACAGTGCCTACCTCAATATCCTCCATACAAATGGGGATCACAGTATCTATTGAAAGAATAAGTAAATGATTTGTACAAAAATTATTTCAATTAAAGTGTTGTTATTATGATAGTGATTTTACTGAATATCTATTGATTGACTACCTGTTAATAGGGCATTTTGTTTTTTTAAGTACTATAAGAAGTCATAACCTTAACGTCAATAGGTTCTGGTATATTCATCCTCTTCTTAAAGTGCCCTCTTTTCCTAGATAGGAATCTTCTCTTGAGAGGATACCATATCCCTTTCTTTTTTATGTTATACTTCCCCATACCCTTCCTCCCAGCCCCCATCTTAGAGACACATAACCAGATTCACAGCTCAAAGAAATAAAAGAATATCTATGATATAGTTACTCCTGCTTGCTGATGGACTAAACTTCTGTGTAAATGAATTTTAGCCTATGTTGCTATACCTGAACATTAATTAGTACTTACCTATATTTTATACTCCAAATCTACTTTCTAACATTTGGAAAGCATAACTATGATTCTGATACTATTTTAATCTCTGAAGTTGTCTAACATTAAATATTTTTGGTTTAACTTTTCGTGTATTTGGGTCTTGACTGTATCTATTGAATATACTGCAAATTCCTTGGAGACCACAATAATGTCTTACACTCTCTTATTACCTAATGAACCCTCATTCAGCACCTTAGACTTAATAGCAATGTGTTCAATAAATAGTGTTATTAAAACATATTAAATTACCCCAATTTGTTTTACTAAAGTAATTTTATTAATGAGAAAATGAAAAACAACAGTTTAAAGATGTTAAAAAGGGGATAAAAAAATCACACTGATCCATTAATTAAACTTTATTTTGAATTTACACAAATGGTTTAAAGCTTCAAAATAACCCTTAGTTGATTTTAACTGAGCTGAATGGGGCAATTTGATTTTTACATATGTCTAACATAATCAACAAATCTTTACTTGACTTAAACATGTAGATATAATTTCAGGATTTGGCTTCTTATTTACATTCCATGGGATCATGGATAAGAACTTATTAAGCTAGTTCTGAGCTCCCAAAACACAGGCATCATAGTTTACTGTAAGTATAGTAATCATAGAAAAAAGGAAGCTCATGTTATTATTATAATTAACTAGGAATCAATTTCTTTTTACTATAAAAATAGCTAATTAAATAGCCTCTAAGATTTTTCTGTTCTGTGTTATCTCATTACATTATAAAATACATTTGGTTTCAGGAATTAGAAAAACAAGACCTTATTTTTCTTAAGTATATATGTATCTGCTTCGTAACAATAAATTTGATTCTATATTCAGGAGATATTTAACACATGCATAAGCACCAGGTTTTCTAATGAATGGTATTTCAAGTGAAGCATCGTACGTATCCATTTTTGGAGTTTTACTATGCTTATAACTTCTGGAAATGCAAATGCAAGTTTTATACAGAGTGATCCTATAAAGTTCTGGAAGTCCAGAATCAGTCTCAGCGGGAAAGCCTGAACAACAAATGACTCTCTAAGGACAATTTTCTACTTAATCTCTACTATTTATTAAATGTATCCTTTTTCATAAAGGAATGTAACAGAATTTCTTCCAGTAAAGCTCTCAACTTAAATCTTGCTTGAATTTTTTGACAGTCACCTGTCAATTAAAGGATTCAGTAATTATATTTCAGTACTGAAAACAGTATAAAATTAAGTTTTCTAGAATTTAAAAATGTATACTTTATCAAATTTAGAATTTTATGCTTGTTTTTATGTCATTATCCTTTTTATGTCACATGTACTTAAAAAAAAACCTGTAAAACTATTCTTTTAAAATGTTGAGAAATATTTCTAAAGTAATTATGCTTTACATTGTAGTTATAAGTTTCAGGAAATTTCAAAGAACTTGGAGCAGGCTATTTTAAGAAAACAATTAATTGAATATGAAAAGGTATGTATGTCAACTCATTTCACTAACCACCTACCATAAATATTTTTTTGAAACAAATATAAACCATAAATATTTGTGATCGCTCTCACATTCCTTTTCCAGTTACACTCATTTGGGATTAGAAAAACATTGTTTACAGATTTATTTTGTTTTATAGCATGAAGCTAATAACATTAACTGGGCAAGTCCTTGAATGTGTGAACATTTGTGTTAATTCTTGTACTGAGTGATACATAAGCAAACAGTCTATAAAGTATGCTTAGCACTAGTCACATTCATATGACTAAGTTGATTTCACACAGTATATATTTAAAATAAATATCCATATTTAAGCAGTGTAAACAACATATTTAATTATAATCAGAAATGATATGAAAAAACCAAAAATTTACACAGTCAAAACAAGTAAAACAAGATTTATAGAAAATAATGTAAAGGTGTGCCTGTGGGGGAGGAGGTGGTAGAACAAATTACAGTTTGGAAGAGTTTGATTTTTTAGTTAACTTATAACTTGAATGGTGATAGACTTCTTTTAGTAATTATAAACAGCATGAATATGCAAAGTAGACTCAGAATTTATAAATTTTTCTCCATCCATTTTTCACAGCAATGTATGAAACACAGCATGCAATACTATCTCTTCCCTTGAAAAGGCAGCATTAAAAATAGGTCACAGGATACAAACTGCCAGGATGAGGGCTACAAGCACAGCAGGAGTTCAAGCGATGATGGTAATAATGAGACCGCCATTACTGCTGATTCTCAGTTCTGCTGAGAAAGTTTGAATTCTCACTCCAGCCCTATCGTCATCCAGCCCTATCGCCATTTTCTATATGGTCTTGGGTGAGTCACTTAAACTCTCAGTGATTTGATTAACAGCAATTCTGAGTTGGCTTTCCTCACAAACGTATTATAAGGTCCAATAGACCCATGATGAAATGAACATGTAATACATATTCCTTTACTCATGGCCCTCGTCTCCTAAATACCTTTTATGTTGTATCTTCTCTAAGACAACGTTCAGATTTACATATGTCACAAAAGCTGAGAGATTAATTCTAAAAATATGAGAATCTTTCAGGAAGAGGATTTATTTTAGAAGGGAAAGAAAGCCCTCCAAAATATTGGTTTTACATTTTCCTCACTTCATGTGGAACAAAACTTGAAAGCAAAGTCGTGAAAATGAACTAGACACTTGATCTTTTGACAAATGAAGAGTGTCATGCAACCTAATATTTGTAGCATTATACTAGTTTGGAAAGACTACTCAAATAGTTACCATTCAAAACTCTAAGAATGATTTAGAAAGTGTCACTTTTTTTTTTTTTTTTTTTTTTTTTTGCGGTATGCGGGCCTCTCACTGTTGTGGCCTCTCCCGTTGCGGAGCACAGGCTCCGGATGGCAGGCTCAGCGGCCATGGCTCACGGGCCTAGCCGCTCCACGGCATGTGGGATCTTCCCGGACCGGGGCACGAACCCGTGTCCCCTGCATCGGCAGGCGGACTCTCAACCACAGCGCCACCAGGGAAGCCCGAAAGTGTCGCTTTAATACCTCAGAACAGGGTTCGCCAGCCTTTAAAATCCATTTCATTCTAACGGACCTTTTCACTCCACCTTTTGTATATACCTATCAGCTAAAACTTTGTTAAATTTTACCTTCTATAGCTTTTAATATTAAAATAGTTACATTAAATATGTATTTTCAACTGCCTAAACTCTTTCCCGAAGAAGATTTTTACACACTGCCCTGAACTTTTCCATTTACTACCCTACTAGCCAAATCCCAGATTTGGGCAGGATAAATTTTTTACTCATAACATTAATACATATCATTACTGAAGTAAACTTAGAAAGCTATATGAGATGGCCAGCTATTTTCCAGTAGTAATATAAATTTTTTTTTTAAAAAGTATGACCAGAACAACTCTCCTTTATGTTTCAATTACTTAGAAATTCAGTAACAACATCACCAAAAATATACATATTGTTTCATTTATTTATATATTAATAAAATGATATCATCAGGGCAGCAGGGAGTAGAAATGAGACAATCACAGGATCTTGTTCTGGAAGAACGTTTTACAATTTCTTATTTATTTTTATACAAATGAACTACATGTATAGTTAACTTTCTTGTTTTCCTTTTTTGTTTTTTCTTCTTTTCTTGCTATTCCTTCCTCCTTTCATCCTTCCCTTCCTCTCCTTCATCCCTCTTTCCTTATTCCTTCCTTCCATCCATCGTTGGTTTTTGGCTGAGACCACAATTTCGACAAGAAATAAAAACTGCATTAGGAAGGAAGCTAATAAGTTTCCCCTCCCCAAATGCTATTAGAGACTTCCTGAATAAATGAGAAGCACATTAATTAAAAAAAAAAAAAAAGGAGGATGCTTGCAAAAGCAACGAAAACAGATTCTGGTCTTCATTATGATTAAAATAAACTTGAATAATAAATGTCAGATATGGGTAAGATCTATTAGGACACCTTGCACATCTATGGCCAATGAAGTTTGCTCCCAACTATTGTGTGGATTTCTTCAGTGCATTGTTAAATAAAGTTATTTTGTTATTGGGACTTCTACCATTTCCCTTTAAGATAATCCCATAACATAATGGATTGCAGTAACAGCAAATTTCTTTTAAATATAATTATTACTGAAATTCTTCATTCAAAATCCTTCCCATTATTCACTGTTATAATAGTAGAACAGATGGATACAATTTATACACATAAACACATATACATACATATGTATACACATATACATATGTGCATGTGTGTTTAATTATAAATATACAATATTATTGAATTTACTTAATTTTATGTAATTATTTACATATTTAATTGACACATGGGCTCAAATTTTACATTTTACATAAAAATGCCATTTGTATCCACATATATTCTTGTTCTGAGGCTCTCTATTCTTTTATTTTAACAAGGTTACGTAAAAATTCCTCTTACAAGTTATATTTTAATTATAGTTAATGAATCATAAGCCTATTTGACTAATATTTAAAGGACAAAGAGAACAAGGGTTTTGGGGGTTATTTTTTGCTTTGGTTTTCTGTTTGTTTTGAATGACAATTTATCCACAAGTCGGTAGTTTGTAGCCCAAGCTTCAATCGTGAGATTGCTCTCA
This sequence comes from Delphinus delphis, assembly GCF_949987515.2. NCBI lineage: Eukaryota > Metazoa > Chordata > Mammalia > Artiodactyla > Delphinidae > Delphinus > Delphinus delphis. The sequence continues at coordinate 108,624,274 of NC_082685.1, read as the reverse complement.
ACAAATGATTTGGTCATTATAGAGATAATAAATACCATTCATAGTGATAATTTAAATAAAAATATATGACTTAAGAGATAAGATTTGGTAAAAATTGGTTTCTCTTCTATTTCGATGACTCCTAACATAGTACAGCCACTGAAGTCAACTTAATGTTTACCAAGATCCATTGAGCTTTATAGTGAGCATCTGGGTAGTGCTACGGTGCAGATGTTGAATAGAATACCACAATAAAACTACTTCAGGTATCACCTGGTTAATAACAGTACTTCATTGAAAACATTACTTTCTGTAATTTGACTTAGTTTTGCCCAAATAAAAGCTGTTCACTTTTTATTTTAAGGCACAATTGTGACTTCTTACAAAACAAAGCCCTCAACTTCTATAATAAAGTATAGGTTTTATTCATAGCTAAACAACTGAATTTAGTTTTTCAAATTAAATCTAAATCACTAATATAAAGCATTATCTACAAGTCACAAAAATTAAAAACATCTCCATAAACCAAACTGAAAAATCTGAATCTTCAGAAATGAGAGACAAAGCCTAAATGTAATTTATAACTTATATACCTCTATTTTCTCTTTTTTTGAGGGTAACTATACTCTCGGGCAGTGCTCATATCAGATGCTGGTTAAATACAAGGAACTGAAGGACTTGAAAGTGTTTATTAGTGGCATCATCAAAAAATTTCTCCAACTTTTTTGGTAACCAACAAGAAGCATTTTCTTTATGCATCTTCCAGGAGTCTCATCTTTGCCTAACCCTGACAAACTATTCTTCCCAATCTAATTCATTTTGGCTTCTATGTCTCATCCTACTACTAGATGATTTTATTAATACTACAGTAACACATGTTCATTGTAGGAAAATCAGAAAACATATGAGAACCAGTAAGAAAATAAAAATCAACTGTAATCTCACCATTCAGAATCTACAATTAGCAGTTTAATATAAATTTTTAAAAATAAAAATGAGATTAAGGTATAATCTGCATAGGTTTGTAAAGCGATATTTCCATTTAGCAATACACCCTAAATAGCTTCTACTTTTCTAATTCCCTTCACATTTTTAGTATCTTAATTTCTCTTTTTCACAAAAGAATTCTCTGAGTCCTTACTGCGTTATTATTCTAGACAAGAGGTCAGCAAACTTGTTCTGAAAAGGGCTAAACAGTAAACATTTTAGGCTTTGTAGGCCATATAGTCTCTGCTACAACCATTTAACCCTGGTGTGGTAGTGCAAAAGCAATCACAGACACACATCAAGAATGGATATATCTCAATAAAGTTCCCAATAAAACTTTATTTTAAAAAGCAGGCAGAGGGCTGTAGTTTGCTAACCCCATATTCTAGACAACTGCTTAAAAAGAAATATTGCATATCATGATCACTATCACCTACAGCTGAATATGTTACAGATTATCTTTATACTCGACCTCTTCTATCAATACAGATTTACCCCAGCACACATCACCAAGGAGTATGTTCATTTCCTTTGGTAATTGCAAATGTGATTCTTCAAAAGTGGTTGAAAATCATCCATGCCGGAACGGTACCAGAAAGACTTCCCCAGCTCAGTCTGTGTCTTAGAAACCTGTATTTCAATAGCAAAGTAGAAGGATGCTCTTCCCTCTCCCCTTTAGCCAACAGAAGTCCAAGTTAAATGGGTAGTAACTTGCTGACACAGAGAATTTTCATCCCTGTTTCAAATCTATGAAAGAGAGAGAAATTGAGATTGAAGGAGTTGGAATAGCAGGAAACCTACAAGTTTACATGCATCCAAATCCATGCTTTCCTCCTTCCCCAATGTGACAATAAGAGGGCTTTCTCCTCCTAAGGTCTCTCTATTTATTTATACTTGCTATGGATCCTATTCCCTACTGCTTTGTCATCATGGTTCAAAAGCTCTCTTTTTATTCTGTCTCTCTCTCTCCCCCTTCCTTCCTTCCTTCCTTCCTTCTCTTGTCTCTCTAACCCCTCCCTCTCTTTATGTGTGTTCTCTCATCAGCGTTTAATCTAATATTTGCTTATCTTAGAAGGCCCTTCCTCAATCTCAAACAGTACTCCCTATGCCCCTGTTCTCCCTTTTCACACTCTAGTTTCAAGACAGAATTGTCTGCACTTTCCTTTTCTCATTTTTCTCATATATTCCTCAATCTGCTGCAATCAGGTTTTTGCTCCCATTTGATCCACAAAAACTGACTAAAGTTATCAGTGAAACCCTTATTGTTAAATCTGTCTGTCACTCTGATCACTTATCTTGCTGGTCAAAAGTACAAATTACATAGTCGAATAATCTGAGTTCAAATCTTGATTGTCAATTAGCCAAGCGTTTTCTTGGGCAAGTCACGTAGCTGCTCTGTATGTACCTCACTTACCTCATCTGGAAAACTGGGACATGTTAATACCTAGCTCAAAGAATTGTGATGAAAATTAAATTAATGAAACATGCAAAACTGTTTACAAGAGTGCTTAGCCCACAGTAACGTCTATATAAATGTTAGTTATTACTGACCTCTCAGCAGCATTTGACACTATGAACCTCTCTCTCCTTTCTGAAAACATCTCTTTCTATAACACATTCTCTAGGGTTTTTTCTTACCTCTTTGATTCATCCTTCCTAATCTCACTTTCATGTTCCTCTTCTTTATAAGCTGGTTTCTCTCCTAAGGTCACCTTTCTACTCACATGACATCTTCTTCCTAGGCAATCTCTTTCATTTCCATGGCTTCAATTACCATTCAGTGTCTTCCAGTCTATTATTGCCCATCAAAACTTTTCTTCTTATCCAGACACCTGTATAAACTGGCTCTAGTACATCATCACTTGGCTATCTCAAAAGCATCCCAAGCTCCACATGTTTAAAACTCACTCCATCTTCCCAACTCCTACCCTATCTTCAACATTCAGTAAAGGTCCTGTCAGTTCCATCTCTTAATAGGTACCAAATCTGTTCACATCTCTCCTTCCCTACTGCAGGCTAGGCAACTATCAACTTTCATCTCTATTATTTCTATAGACTTTTACCTCAAGTCTCTGCTTGAGTCTTAAGGCCCCCTTCAATATATGTTACATAATGCAATCGAAACATACTCTCTAATTGCAAATCTGATCAATGCAAAAAAAAGTTTAGTGGTTATGCATTGCCCTTATGAAACTCTGGCACTCCTTAATGTAGATTTTAAAAGCATTAATGGCCTATATACCTCTTGAGCTTTGTGTCATATCCCCACCCTTTCCCCACCACAGGTTTTCTGCATAGATGATCATGTCATCTGCAAATAAAGACAATTTTACCTCTTCCTTTCTGTTTGCCCTTTTTTCCTTTTTCTTGCCTAAGTGCACTGGCTAGAACCTCCAGTATGGTTTTGAATGTTAAGTAGTAAAAGTGGACACCTTGATTTATCTGTCCACTTTTCCCCCCTACCATCTTGTTGATAGTAGGGGGAAAACATTCAATATTTTACCATGAAACAGTATGTTAGTGGTAGGATTTTATCAAATTGAGGAAGTTCTTTTTTTATTCCCAGTTTGCTGTGGGTTATAAAAGATGAACGTTGGATTTTGTCAAATGCTTTTTTTGTTTTTACTAGATGACACGTTGCCTTGACTGATTTTCAAACGTTAAACCGACCTTATATTCCCGGGACGAGCTCTACTTGCTCACAGTATATACATCCTCTTTATATACTGTTGGATTCTGTTTGCTTAACTTTTGTCAGGAATATTTTTGCATCTATATTCATGTGGGATACCAGTCCTTAGTTATCTTTATTGGAATGTCTTTGTCTCCTTTTGGTGGCAGGATAAAGCTGGCCTCACAGAATGAGTTGGGAAATATTCTCTCTTCTTCAGTTTTCTGGAAGAGTTCATGTAGAATTGGTATTATTTCTTCCTGAAAATGTTTGATAGATTTCAGAGTAAATCTATTAGGGTGTGGATTTTGTTTTGTGGGAATGTATTTACATACAAATTCAACTTCTTTAACTAATAGCTATTCAGATTGTCAATTTCTTCTTGAGTGGGCTTTGGTAATTTCCGCCTTTCAAGGAATTTGTCCATTTCATCTAAATTGCAGAATGTACTGGTACAAAGTTATTATCTTTTTCATATATATAGAATATGTAGTAATGCCATCTCTCTTATCTCTCATCTCACTGGATTTTGTGTCTTTTTTTTCTTACCAGTTAGCTATAGATTTATCCAATTCACTGATCTTCTCAAGAAATCAACTATCAGTTTTATTGATTTTCTCTACAGTTTTTTTTATTTCATTAATTTCCACTCTGATCTTTATTATTTCTATTTTCTTTCTGTCTTTGGTTTTATTTGCCTTTTCTTCCCTGCTTGCTTGAGGTTGAAGCCAAGGTCACTAATTCGAGGCTTTTCTTTCTTTCTAATACAGGTGATTTTCCTTTAAGTATTGGTTTAGTAAGCAATCCACAAATTTTTATGTGTCACTTTTCATTTTCATATACTTAAAAGCTTCTAAGTTTTTGGGAATTTTCCAAATAATTTTCTGTTATTGGTTTCTAAATTAATTCCATTTGGTTAGAAAGCATAGTTTGTATGACTAGAATCCTTATAAATTTATTGAGATTTAAGTTTTATGGCCAAGAATACTGCTTAACTTGGTAAATATTTAACATGCATTAGAAAAAAATGTATATTCTGCTATTATGGGTAGAGTGTTCTATAAATATCCATTAGGCTAAGTTAGTTAACAGTGTTGTTCCTATATTCTGTATCCTTACTGATTTTCTGTCCACTTTTTTCTATCAATTATTGATAGAAGGGTATCTCCAACAACAGTTATGGATTTATTTCTTTTTTAAAATTTTTTATTTTTGTTTTATATTGGAGTATAGTTGATTTACAATGTTGTGTTAGTTTCAGGTGTACAACAAAGTGATTTACTTATACATATATCTGTTCTTTTTCAGATTCTTTTCCCATATAGGTTATTACAGAGTATTGAGCAGAGTTCCCCATGCTATACAGTAGGTCCTCCTTGATTATGTTTTACATATAGTAATGTGTATATGTTAATCCCAAACTCCTAATTTATTTCTCCCCCTCCCCTCTTTCTCCTTAGGTAACTATAAGTTTGTTTTCTAAGTCTGTGAGTCTATTTCTATTTTGTAAATAAGTTCATTTGTATCATTTTTTAAGAATCCACATACAAGTGATATCATATGATATTTGTCTTTCTCTGTGTGACTTACTTCACTTAGTATAATAATCTCCAGGTTTATCCATGTTGCTGCAAATGGCATTATTTCATTTCTTTTTTTATGGCTGAGTAATATTCCATTGTATATAAGTACCACATTTTCTTTAGCCATTCATCTGTCAATGGACGTTTAGGTTGCTTCCATGTCTTGGCTATTGTAAAAAGTGCTGCAGTGAACATTGGGGTGCATACATCTTTTCTAAGTATGGTTTTCTCCGGATATATGCTCAGGAGTGGGATTGCAGGATCATATGGTAGCTCTATTTTTAGTTTTTTAAGGAACCTCCATACTGTTCTTCATAGTGGCTGTACAATTTACATTCCCACCAACAGTGTAGGAGGGTTTCCTTTTCTCCACACCCTCTCCAGCATTTATTGTTTGTAGACTTTTTGATGATCACCATTCTGACTGGTATGAGGATTTCACTACTTCTTTTTATAGTTCTATTAGTTTTTACTTCCTGAATTTTGAAGCTCTGTTAATAGGCACATAAACGTTTGGTTACTATATCCTTTTGATGAGTCGACCCCCCTTATTATTTAAAATTTTTTTAAAAATAAGAATTGTATATATTTTTATATATACAACATGATATACAACATCATGATTTGATATACATACACATGGTGAAATAATTACTACAATCAAGCTAATTGACATATCATCTCTTCACACAGTTACCTTTCTGTGCATGTGTGATGAGAGTAGCCAAAGTCTACTCTCTTAGCAAATTTCCAGTATTCAATATGTCATTATTAGCTATGGTCATCATGCTGTACATTAGATCTCCAGACTTATTCACCTTACATAACTGCAAATCTGTACCCCTGACCACCATCTTCCCACCTCTAGTAACCACTGTTCTACCTTTTTTTTTTTCATTTATATGACTTTTTTAGATTCCACATGTAATTGAATCATGCAGTTTTTTTTTCTTTCTGTGTCTGGATTACTTCATTTCCTATAATGTCCTCCAGGTTCATCCATGTTGTTGCAAATGGTGGGTCTCCTTTTCAAAGGATGGTTAATGTTCCATTGTGTAGGAGTACATCACAAAATTTCTCTGACCCCTTTATTACATGAAATGACCTTCTATATCCCTGGTTATATTTCTTTGTTCTGAAATCTTCTAACAATAATATAGCCACTTCAGCTTTGCTTTTGATTAGTATGCAATGTATCTGTTTCTTTACACTTAATGTGGGTTTCTTGTAGGCAGCATACAGTTGGATCTTGCTTTTTCATCCAATCTCGCAATCTCTGCTTTTAAAATGGGATGTTTAGATTATTTATACTTAATGTGATTCTTGATATGGTTAAGTTTAAATCTACCATCTTGCTATCTGTCTTCTATTTATCACATCCATTCTTTACTCCCTCTTTCCTCTTTCCTACCCTCTTTTCAATTAATTGAATATTTTTTAATGATTCCTTTTTTATCTCGTTTGAGGAGTTATTACCTATAACTCTTTTTCTTATTTTTAAGGTTGCCCTAGGGTTTATAATATCCATATTTATGTAGTATACATACTTATAATATATGCTACCACTTCATGTATAGCATAAAGAACCTTGTAACACTATACTTCATCTCTCTCCTCCCACCCTTTGTGTCACTGTTGTACATTGTACATGTGTATATGTTATGCACCACATGGTACATTTTTTTGTTTGAAGTCATTTATCTTTAAGTGAGATGTGAATTATAATAAAAACATCTTATATATTTATTCACATATTTACAATTTCTGATTTTCTTCATTCCTTTGTGTAGCTCCATATTCCTTTCGGTGTCATTTTCCTTCTGCCTCAAGGACTTCCATTAACATTTCTTTTAGACAATTCTGTTAGTGATGAATTCTTTCAGCTTTTGTATGTCTCAAAAAGCCTCCATTTTGCCTTTGTTTTTGAAGGATATTTTCACTGAATACAGAATTCTACATTGATTCCCCCCAATACTTTAAAGATGTTCCACGGTCTTCTCACTTGCACTGCTTTTGATAAGAAAATTTCTAGAATCCTTAATATTTTCTCTTTGTTACTGGTTTTGAACAATTTAATTATCATGTGCATTGGTGCATTTTTCTTTGTGTGTGCATGCTTGGGTTCTTTGAAACTCTTGAAATTCTAAGTTTATAGTTTTCATAAATCTGGATAACCTTTGTTGATGATTTCTGTAAAGACTTTTTCTGTCTTTCCTCTCCTTTGGTCTATCTCTTCTGTCTAGCTCTCTCCTCTCCTTTGGTGACTCCAGTTCCAAGCATATTAGACCACTTGAGGTTGGCCCACAGCTCACTGCTGCTCTACTTAGCTCTTTTTTTTTTTTCATTTTTTTCCCTCTCTGTGTTTCATTTTGAATAATTTCTATTGCTATGTCTTCAAGTTTATTAATCTTTGCTTCTGCAATGTCTAATCTACCATTAATTGCATCCAGTGTATTTTGCATCTTTAGAATTTTAGTTGTTTTTACATATTCCATGTTTTTGCCTAATATGTTCAAGCTTCCCTCTAACTTTCTGAAGACACTGAAAATTATAACAACTGTTTTAATGTCCTTGTGTGCCAATTCTAACATCCATGTCAGTTCTGGATTAGTTTTGATTGCTTTTCCTTATTATGGGTCAGATTTTCCCACTTCTTTGCATTGCCTGGTCATAATTGATCAAAAGCAGACATTATACTTTGTTGGGTGCTGGATATTTCTACATCCCTATAAATATTCTTGAATTTTGTTCTGAGATACAGTTACTTGGACACAGTTTGATCCTTTTGGTTCTTGTTTTTAAGATATCATAGGTGGGACTGGAATAGCCTATAGTCTAGGAATAATTATTTTCCACTACTGTAGCAAGGGTCTTCTGAGTAGGATACCCAATGGCCTGTGAATTATGAGGTTTTGCACTCTTTCTGCCATATATTTCTATAGCACCCTGTACTTCCCCTATATAAAGCACCTCTTATACTTCATTGAAATTGCCATTGTGGTTGTCTTCTCATTATGTAGTTCTTTCACCATACTGTTGCTATATTAAGTTCATACTTAAGCAATGCATATTTTGTATTCCTAACACCTGGCACAGTCCTGGCACAGCAGATACTAGCTGAATAAATAAGAACATTCATAGGTGTATGTTGACAAAATACAAAATTTTACATGTTTAAACAAAATTTTTATAAACCCATGGTTTAAGACTGAACTTTTTCTAACTTGCATGATTTTTTAAACATACTGGTATACTTTTATTCTTAGGGAAATCATAACCACCTACATATTTGAATATGAAACCTTGGCAAAACTTGTATTTGTTTTTTATATAAATTTCTTTCCTTTCTTTCTTTTTGGCTGCATTGGGTCTTCGTTGCTGTGTGCGGGCTTTCTCTAGTTGCAGCAAGCAGGGGCTACTGTTGCGGTGCGAGGGCTTCTCATTGCAGTGGCTTCTCTTGTTGTAGAACACGGGCTCTAGGTGTGCAAGCTTCTGTAGTTGTGGCACGTGGGCTCAGTAGTTGTGGCTCACGGGCTCTAGAGCGCAGGCTCAGTAGTTGTGGCGCATGGGCTTAGTTGCTCCGTGGCATGTGGGATCTTCCCGGACCAGGGCTCGAATGCGTGTCCCCTGCACTGGCAGGCGGATTCTTAACCACTGTGCCACCAGGGAAGTCAACTTGTATTTTACTTTCCGTCTCTTTCAAGATAACTTTTATTTCCCTTTCTATCTCTTTCACATTAGGCTCCAGACTAAACTAATAGTCAAAGCAAAAGATTTATTCTTCAATGTAGCAGTATTACCTATATTTTCTGTGACTTGTCAGAACTGGACATCTGGTCTTTTAAGCAGTGTTGTGATACTTAGATCAGAGCAACATCTAAGAAACTCAGCATGCTTAGAAAGATGTTTTGAAACACATTTATAATGTTATAAAAATTGGAAATTAACTGCAAACTAGTAATGATTTCTGCATTAAAATCTGAGTTATTAAACCTTATAATTTCTCTTTTTATCAAAATATCACTTAATTATATTTCTAAAATGGACCCTTTATTTTAATATATATCACTTTAGTAATAATTAAACCTTTTGTATATCCAAGTCTGTATATCAATAAAAATGTCTTTATATAAAGCAACTGTCAAAATCTTAAGGTTTCCTTAAAAGACTGTAAAAACACTTGTCTTCACAAAACAATAAACAATTTATTCTGATAGAGTACTGTAGAAGGTATCAGAAGTCTAGTTTCATTTGTCCTTAACTGATCGAAAATTCTTAAATAAGCTTTTAATTTGCTTACTAAACAAAACAAAATTATCTTGAATAAATATTCTGGTTTCTTTCGATTATTCTGTGGTTTCCAGATATACAATTCCTACAATTAGTGACTGAAAAAAAGACTGCTTCTCCTAAAAAATAAAACTTTAATAAACTATATTAAATAACAGAATACAATGGTATAACAAGTGAGCCTTTTACTATGTGCCATGGTTAATTGTATAATACTTCCTATTTAGTTAGAAAAAAAGAGTAATGCTCCTACTAGATTATGTCATTTCCAATTTTTTTAAAAAGGTTGTGTTTAAATTTTAAGAATGAGTAATTTTCTTGGGATTTAAAATATCAAGCCCGTAGGTTAACAGCCAGAGAACCTTTATATTTCACTGTCCTGCTCTCCGTTTAGACAGGAACATAGATGTGACTATACACTCTTTACTGTTAAAGGGTTGCAGAAAATTTTAAAACATAGCCAGAACTTAAGCTTATCCTACCAAAACAAAGGATATTAATCCTTTGGAAGAACTTCAGAATCGACTTGTAAGGAAAGCAGGCATTATGGCATAATAGCATAAGTATTATTCTAGCGAGATATGAATAGAAAGCTACCACAATACATATTTTTTCACCCCTGGCTTCCCCTAGTCCTTACTCTTCTCACACTCCGTCAGGAGAGAAGCAGCATTCTTAGATTTTACAGAGATACATTTTAACATAATGACTATAAAATTATGTTTTATAAATAAGTTCTGTTTTCATTAAGTATTAGTAGAAGAATGTGTTTAAGAAATTATAGAATTTTTAAGAACCATTACAAATTGCTGTAGGATTTAAAAAAGAAAAAAAGACTGTTGTCCCACTCCCCAGACTTCACCACTGTCTTTTGATCAAAAGAATTTCTCCTTTCCCAGAAATCTTTTCTACAATTAATGTTTTCAGAAATTAGTTTTCTCACTTACTTTAATAAATGTCTAAACGTGCTAGAGTAAAATATCACACCAAATAAGTATAATCCCCTGATAAATCTTTCCCCAAGAATGTTTCTTTTCTGCTTTATTATGGGAACATCTTATGACACTGGAAAATAAAAGTTGAAGAAACTGAGAATAGAAAAAGGAAGCAAAGTACTGCTAATAGTCTCTTAAAACCTAGAAAACAATGAGTATTATCTCTAAAACATGGCTGTAAGTATCTTTAAAAATCTTGTCTTCTTATTCATAGCAGTGAATGATGGCAATGTAGTATCTGGAAAAAAAATAGTCAGTGCTTTTCCACTTGTTAATACTGAAAAAAAAAATTCTACTTAATAACTTCTAGTCCAAACCAGTAGCCTTAGGAAATAAGTCCAGAAACAAACATTGTCAAATAAATAAATAGGCAAGCCAAATTATTAGATAAAACTCTTCTATTAAATACTAAATGTAAGAAAATTTTTAGATTGAGGGGAAAAAAACTATCTAAAATCAACTGCATTTTGTTTTCAGTGACATATTACTGAGAAGAAATCCTGAGTTGTAGCAGTGCAGAAGGAAAGAAATCAATAAAGCACTACAGAGTAGAATTGCATCTAGATAGCAATTGTACACTGTAAATGCCTCTCATTCATCATAATCTGCTCAAATTAAAGATTCATTTTTAAGGTCTTGCGAACTCACTAAAGCAATATCACAACGTCTTTTTTTAAAATCACATGAAATATGAAGGCAGTCTTGAACATGATTAAAATGCTTAGACCTTTTTTACTTATATAACAACGATGACTAAACAGTACAAAAAGAAGTACAATTCTAGCAAGAAGGTATTTTCCATTTTTGTTATTTATCTTAGTTGTCTATAGCAAGTAATATACACATTCTTTCAAATCCCATTAATAGAGAGGACTATTAGAAACATTCAATTTCCTATATGTCATTTTTCATGTAAACGTATATCCTAACTATACAAGAATATGGCATTTTTATAAGAGATAACTGATTAAATTGGTTCCCTGTACTAAATAATTGACACTAAAAACAACCAAGGTGAAAAAAGAAAAACATACCATTAAAATCATCTAATCATATGGTATGTATGTAAGAACAACCATCCCATGTCCTAAGGATCTCATGAATTAAACAAAACAAAATACATCTTTTTTGGAAATCCTAAATAGATATCATTGCTTATATATAAACTCCAAAAGAGCCATAAAACAGATACTAAAACTAAAATTTAGTATCTTAACAAGGTAGAAAATCAATATACTATATATAGGATATGAACATTTAGATACTGAAATTTTAAAAGTGCCATTTATTATACCACACAAATCATAAAAATATTCTGCTATAAATCCAAAAATACGTATGCTGAAAGCTACAAATCACTAATAAAAGAAATTAAAGAAGACTTAAATGGAGAAATGTGTAGTGTTCAAGAATGGGAAGACTCAATATTATTACCATTTCAGGTCTCCTCAAACTACCTATAGACTCAACACAGTTCCAATCAATATCCCAACAGGACTGCTTTGCAGAAATCAAAAGCTGATTCCAAAATTTATATAAAAATGAAAAAGAATTAGGATAGCCAAAACAATTTTGAAAATGAAGAACAAAATTGGAAGTCTCACACTACCTGATTTCAAGACTTATATAAAGCACAGCAAAGAAGATAACAAGGCCATGGAGAGAGGATAGAGGATCCATACATACTGTGATTTTAACCAAGATGCAAATGCAGTTCAATGGAGAAAGACGAGTCTATCTGTGGAATCTTGGTCTAAACAAAGATTCCCTTAATATATCACCAAAAGTAAAAATTGATAAATTGGACTTCATCAAAAGTAAGAACTTCTGCTCTTGGAAGGATACTATTAAGAACAAGCCACAGCAGGGAGAAAATATATGCAAATCACATTTCTGATAAAATTTTTGTATTCTGAATATAAAGAACTCTCAAAACTTAACAACCCAGTTTTAAAAATCAGTAAAAGATCTTAATAGACACCTCACCAAAGATATAGGGATGACAAATAAGCACATGAAAAGGTATTCAGCATCGTTATTCAAAAGTAAAATGCTAACAAAACCACAATCAGGAAACAGTACATACTTATTAGAATGGCTAAAAACAGAAACAAAAATCGCCACAAAACCTGACAATAACAAGTGCTGGTGAAAACACAGAGCAACTAGAACTCTCATACATTGGTGGTGGGAATGTAAAATGGTACAGATGCTTTGGAAAACAGTTTGGAAGTTTCTTGTAAAGTCAAACATAGCATCATACAACACAACAATCCCATTCCTAGGTATGTACTCAAATGAGGAAAGAAAAAAAAACACCACAATCCTATGTTTATATTGGCTAATTCATAACTGCCCCAAACCAGAAGAACTCAAGTGTCTCTCAAGTAAGGAATGAATAAACAAATTGTGGTATATTCATACAATGGAATACTACTCAACAATATGAAGGACAAACTACTGATTCATGCAACATGATGGATTAATCTCAAATATATTATGCTAAGTGATTGAAGCCAGAATCAAAAGGCTGCATGTTGTATGATTCCATATATATGACATTCTAGACAGGCAAAACTACAGGGGCAGAAAACAGATCAGTGGTCACCAGTGGCTGGGAATGGGGGGGAGGTGCTAACTATGAAGGACTAGGGGGTAATTTTCTTAGGTGATGGAATTATTCTGTATCTCCACTGCAGTGGTGGCTGCATGGCTTTGTGTTCGTCAAAACTCACAGGACTATACACCAAAAAGGGAGAATTTTACTGTATCTAAGTTATTCATTAATATAAAGAGTGGGGGGAAAACACCATAATCAGACAATGAGAAATATTCAATACTGAGTTATCTGATTATGAACGTAGGTTGAAAAACATGATCTTCCCAAATTTCAGAGCTAGTCCTGGATACTGTTCAAGATTTTACTACTATAAGGCAATATTCTATCATTTAGTAGGTAAAAATAACATTTAAAATAATAAAATAAAAAACTGGGAAACTATTGTATACACAGATAATATGCAAAAATAGGTCATGCATGCCCTCTGTTCTCAAGACCACCTCATTTCATGTATTGAACACGTATCCATTTAAAGAACACAAGGCAAGAAATATCACTAATGTATAATCAAAGTAACGACACTATGGTGTGTTCGGGGAAAAAAATCATGGGCTTTGGGGACAGACAGATAAACAGGCCTAACTTCAAGTCTTATTTATGCTGCTTACTTAAATTAAGAATGTCACTTAAATTACCTTAGTTGATTACACAAGAAGTAACAGAAAAACACCTCGCTCCTTGCTGGCTTCTAAATCTTCCATGAAATATTCCCTTGCTCCTTCCCTCCCCTCCCTCTCTTCTTTTCTAAAGGCCCAAGTTTTCCAAAAGTGGTCGATCTGAGAATGTAAAAGGTAACCGCTTTTTAAAAGAACAGTGTTCTTATTAAGAAAATCCTCATGAATTAGTCCCACCAGCTTCCCTCTCATTTATATTGCCACAACTCTCAACTGCGGATGTACCACTGATCTATTATTATCAATGAGTAGTTAGTGTCTCAGGGGTGGCCAATCTCTAGGCTAATCAGTGATCTGTGAGGCAGGCAGACTTGAAGAGCTCTGCTTAGAAAAAGTAATGGTAATTTGTTTAGCCAGTCAGACCGAATATTCTCAGACATAAACAAGAGAAAACTGGCTAATCAGCAGCAAAAGGAAGAGCCAATACACAGAGACAAGTAGGGTGTGAATGATTGTGTGCATGCAAAAGAAGGGGGATGTGTGTGTAGAGAACACACTTGCCAGGACAGTGCCTGCCTGAAATGGCTGGGTGATGAGAGAGAGAAAGAAGCTAGAACCTAGAGCTGCTTTGCTACCTAATAGTTGTCTAGTTTCAGTTCTTTATCCACTTTATGAGTCCTTATAATAAAATTCCTTTTTCTTAAAATGGTATAGTAAACATTTTTCATTGCCTCTTCTACCCTTAACCACTTTCAGAAAAATTTTTTCCTGGGGTTGTCATCCCTAAGGACTATATACAGCTTATTGGCTCAAAGGAAATATCTGACCCAACGCAGCCTACCCCAACCAGATTCTCTCAAGACCAAGTTACTCATACTCATAAAGACAGTGATTGATTCTCTAGTAAAAGACAGGCAGAGTTAGGGTTGTAATCAGAATCTTAGAATGTCAAAGTCTCATGTAAAATAAGGCTATGAATTATAAGAAATCAAGAGAAAGCTGGACTAAAGAATGAGCCAGTCATTTTACAAGCTTTGATATTCAAAAGCTCTCTCCTGGTTTCCTGCTCCTTCTAATGACAAACATCACCTTACAAAATTCTTACAAGGACAATTATGATGACTGCTGTTTGGCCAACACTGGTTGCACAACTATCAACTGTAAGATGTATTCTAATTACAGGGATGTTAAAATGTTAAAAAAAAAAAAAAGTGCATCTTAGAAGTGATGAAATAATATGTCAATTTGGTTCATTAACTGTATTCAAAGGGATGCTCTGGTGCTTGAAAATAGTTCTGCTCTCTTAATTTAGAGTTCCTCTCCCACTCTCTCTCCACACACATATATCCCTATCATGGAAATTAGTTCTAGAAACATCTTGCTAGTTGCTGTCAAAGAAGCAAAACTTTATATACTTACACTTTTGTGTTCCCTGTCTACTTGAAATTTCAAAAGTAATACCATGGTACCTGAAAAGAACCAATTCCTATGATTCCCGCCCCTACTCCAATCAAAAAAGTGAACTTTGCAAGATGATAAAGTATTATGTACAGTATTCTTGTGTATCTGTTCCTCTCAATATCCCTTTCCATTTGCAATGATTAATGATTCTTTACCATATGATAAGAGCAGCTTATTACCATCTTCAGTTTCTTTTAGGAATATATTTCTAAATTAAAAAGTTGGGACTGTTTTTTTTCAAACAGTCCAATAATGGAGCACAGTATCTGAAATTAGCCTATCTTAAAAAAATCTAGACAAAGTCACTTTACCACAAGTTAATGTCTGTTGATTATCATCCTGTGATAGCAACTATTTAAAAAAATTTTTTTTACATATATAGAACACAGTAAATTTTTCAAAGCTGTGATAAACTCATTTCCTCACATCACATAAACTCACTGTGAAAGAACCAACCATATACTTCACTTTGGAGTCTTCAGCACCTATAACAGTGCTTACCTCAGAGGAGACGCACTAAAAGGATTTGATGACTGAAATATCCATTTCATGGGAAATCTTAGTAAAGTGATTACGTAAATTTAGGCTAGTAAACCTTAAATTTGGAGTATCTTACACATTCAGAAAAAGAAATGTTTCCAGCCAATATATTCAATTTATTTCTTAATCTGGCTAAAAAGGAAGGTTGTATGTTCATATATCTTAACCTTCATTCTTAAAAAATACTCAACTCAGAACAATACTTTCATTTCATCAATCATTTAGTAGTAAGAACTCAAAGAAGAAAATATCAGGCTCAAGGAGAACCATAACAAAAATGAAAATTCCTGATTACTGAATACATGTGTACAGCAACTGAAAAAAAATTATACAAAGATAAAATCTAGGACTATTTATTTGTCAAAGACAGGCTGTGAGTAATATATCTTCATTCAATTTACTAATCTATTTAGACTCTGATAAATAATGGTGCTAAATAGCTTTTTATACTGTTAATGCAGTATGCATATAAGGCTCAGATTATAAACTGAATCCTTATGAGAGTAAGGTAATTTTACTCTGTCCCATAGTTTATTCTGAAAATGTGTACTATTATCCCAAAGGAAGAAGAGAGGAAACAACACAGTTGTCTACATACAAACATTACTAGCATTATTAAAATAATATAAAGCAAGTTTTAAAAACAGAGTCATTAGGATGCATATATTTTTATATTTAAAAAAATACAACATTTAAAAATTTCCCTTTGTGCATACCTGACAAACAAATTTTTCTCTATAAATAACAAGCCAATATTTGAAGTTGGGTATTTGTCCTCCATAAATGGTCTTAAGAAATCTAGCTTGTAGAAGAGTCTATGTTAGAAATATAAACATATGTGTGAAAATACCATAAACAAAGGTATACAGAAAAATATGGGAGGAAGGAAGGAGTGAGAGAAGGAAGGAAAGAAAGAAGGAAAGAGAAAAGGGAGGGAGAGAGGCGAGATCTTCCAAAGTCTTGCCCAAATATCAAAGTCTTCTGAGGCTCTTCTGAATCAGAGAGTATGTCTGAGAATTCCAGCCAGGTGTTACTAATCTAGGTCTTAGAATAAAAGAAAGGCAGAAGAGCACCAAGATACACCAAGTATCTTTAATAATATCAAATAAATTTTCCGAGGAAAGAAAGGATTTCTGTATTTTTAATTTTTCTTTTGAAATTACATACAGTAAAATTCACTCTTTTCTGGTGTAAATTTCTGTGAGTTCTGACGAAAGCACAGTGTAACCACCACCACAATCAAGATACAGACAGCTTTATCACCCCCAAATTCCCTCGTGCTGTCTCTTTGTATCCTGTGTCTTAGTCTAACCATTAAATTTAGCTATCTTTTGTTTAGTGAAACAGCTTAACAAAGGTGACTGAGGAGTGGGGGAATAACTACTTTTAGTTAAACTCTTAAAAATTATTTACATGGGAGATACATTTATATCCTAGAAGTAATCCTCCATGACTCCACGATGTTACAAAACAAAATAAAGTACACAATTAGACTGATGATTTTCTCTAAACATCTGATTGCTCTCCAATGCTGAGAATCTCCACTGCTGGTACAGTCATGCCAAATCTACTTTGTTCCACAGAATTAAATCAGCAGTATCCTTACAAAATATCCACAACTAAAGTCAACCTCTACATATATAAGTGGCAACTAATACAGTAGTAATTTAAAAGGCATATCAAACTGCTTTTTGCAGACAGGTTTTTTTTAAGCCTCTCACAGGTAGAGCAACAGCTGTTACTGAATAGTTCTAGTCACTAGAGAATTTCTTTTAGCACAGTTTGACATCACGGCCTAAATTCAAAGTGACACCAAATTAAAGCTTGTTATGGTAATAATCATGGCAGTGTAAAGTGGTTTAGAAAAACCTGAAGTCTGAGACTTCAGATATAATTTCAATTATATCACTGTTGAGTCTGCTAGTTTCAAATCTTACTTTAAGATAAAACTATAATGACTTAAAAATGTTTAAAACTTTGATAAGAAAAAAGACATCCCATAAATGGGCAATACATTAATAATAAACCCTTCCATTTAAATGATACATTACTTGTCTAGCAGAGGAACAGGATGAGGTAAATATCTCTTCAGAGGCTAGGTACCTAACTTTATAGTTTTCTCAAGTTTCCAACAGTTAAACAATAATATGCAGAGTGACGCCAGCAGTATGGAGGGAATAGGAAGTCCCAGTCCTTGTCCCCACACAGAAATACTGACCTAAAAACTATATGCAGACCAGAATACCTTGATGAGAGCCCCAGAATGCAGTTAAGAAGATGCAGCACCCTGTAAGAGTACAAAATAAGAACAAACTACACTGAAATGGTTAAGAAGGGCAGTTTCACTGTACTTGTGTCTCCCCCCGATCCCCAAATCAGCACAGGTCGGTGCAGAAAAATATCACTTTAGTATGTAATTTCTATCACATGGGAGAGGGCCAAGGGTGGATCCAACATCTCTAGACCTTCAGGGTGCTGCCCAAGAGAACTGTTCCTGTTTCACCCCACCCAGAGTACTGAGAGATCCACCATAGTTTGAATGCCTCAAGACAGCTAAGAACAAGGAACAGGGATATGTGGTTCTCAGCAGTGGCCTGTGTGGACTGCAGCTGCCGGCATGGATGGCAGCAGCTGGCATGGGCCCCTGCAACTGGTGTAGACTGCAGCAGCCAGGAAGGATCTCAGCAGTCCATGGGGCTCTCAGCAGCTGGCATGGATATTAGCAGGTGACTTGGCTCTGTGGGATTGGAAGAAGGCACACAATCCTGAGACTTCTTTAGGAGGGAAGGAATGGGGAGAGAAGTGGAGCTTGCATCTAACGTCCTGGCATCTCAGTGCACTGCCCTAGGGAAAAGGGGTGGGTGGCTCTCAGTACTGAGAATAGCTCTGAGGGATTGGGAGAAAGTATAGAATCCTGAGAATTCTCCCCTAGGAGGGAGGGAAAAGAGTGGAACACGCACATCCATAAAAAGATTTTAGAGACTCCCAGAAGATTTCTAGTTGGGCTGATTGGTGCAAGTCTTTCTCAGCCAATGCCAATCCATAAAGACTGGAAGAAGTGGCTGTTTCTTCAAATGTATAGACACCAAATTCAAAGCTTATAAGAAATACAAAGAATCAGGGAAATATGACACTGCCAAAGGAACAAAATAAATCTTCAATAACATACTGTAAAGAAATGGAGAACTATGAATGGCCTGACAAAAAAAATAAAAATAATCATCTTAAAGAAGCTCAGTGAGGTACAAGAAAACACAGATAAGATGAAATCAGGAAAATGATACTTGAACAAAATGAGAATATAAACAAAGAGAGAAACCATTAAAAAATACCCCACAGATTCTGAAGCTGAAGTGTAGAATAACTGAACTGAAAAATCCATAAGGAAGAAACTTCTATAGACACACAAAAATAAAGACAAAGAAATCAAAGCATACCACTCCAAAATATCAACAAATGACAAAGGAAGACAGAAAGAGAGGAAGAAAGGAATGACAAAAGAGCTAGAAAACCATTAAAAAAACAGTAACAGTAAGTCTTTATCAATAATTACTTTAAATATGAATGGACTAAACACCTCAATTAAAAGACAAAGAGTGGGGCTTCCCTGGTGGCACAGTGGTTGAGAGTCCACCTGCCGATGCAGGGGAATGCAGGGGACACGAGCTCGTGCCCAAGTCTGGGAAGATCCCACATGCTGCGGAGCGGCTGGGCCCGTGAGCCATGGCCACTGGGCCTTTGCGTCCAGAGCCTGTGCTCTGCAACAGGAGAGGCCACAACAGTGAGAGGCCCACGTACTGCAAAAAAAAAAAAAAAAAAAAGACAAAGAGTGGTGGAGTGGATAAAACAAACAAAAGAGCTAACAATATGCTACCTACAAGAGACTCACTTTAAGAACACACATGTGCTGAAATCAAAGTGATGGAAAAAGATATTTTGCTAATGGTAACCAAAATAGAGCAAAGGTGGCAATACTTATACCAGACAAAATAGACTTTCAGTTAAAATCAGTCACAGGAAACAAAGAAGGTCACTAAACAGGGATAAATGGGTCAATTCATCAATAGGATACACAATTGTAAACATATATGCATTCAACATTGGAGCAAAAATATATAAAGCAAATATTAATAGAGCTGAAGAGAGAAATAGACAACAGCACAGTAATAAAAAGGGACTTCAAGACCTCACTTTCATCAATGGATAGATCATTCAGTAAGAAAAGCAATAAAGAGGAGACATGAATAACACTATAGATCAACTAGACCTAACAGACATATATACAACATTCCATCCAACAGCATCAGAATATGCATTCTTCTCAAATGCACATGGAACATTTTCCAAGAGACATCAGATGCTGGGCCACAAAAGAGGCCTTAACTAATTTTAAAAAGATTTAAATCATATCAAGTATTGCTTCTATCCACAATGGTATGAAACTAGAAATCAGTAACAGGAGGAAAACTGGAAAATTCACAAATATGTGGAAATTAACACACTCCTGAACAACCAAAGAAGAATTCAAAAAGGGAAATCAGAAAGTATCTTAAGACAAACAAAAATAAAAATAAAACATATCAAAACCTATTGGATACAGCAAAAGCAGTTGTAAGAGGGAATTTTACAGCAACAAATGCCTACATTAAAAAAAAAGAAAGACCTCAAATAACATAGCATTACACCTCAAGGAAACACAAAAAGAAAAACAACCTAAGCCCAAAATTAGCAGAAAAAAAGGAAATAATAAAGATTAGAGCAGAAATAAATGAAATAAACATTACAAAAACAATAAAAGAGATCAATGAAACTGAGTATTTTTTGAAAAGATAAAATTGACATACCTTACTAAACCTAAACTAAAAAAGAGAAGATTCAAACAAACAAAATTAGAAATGAAAGAGGAGACATTATAGCTGATAACACAGAAATAAAAGGATCATAAGAGACTACTATGAACAAGTATATGCCAATAAATTTGATAATCTAGAAGAAATTCCTAGAAACATACAACCTACCAAGGCTGAATCATGAAGAAATAAAAGATCTGAACAAACCAATAGTGAGTAAGGAGACTGAATCTCAGTAATTAAAACCTTCTCAACAAAGAAAAGTCCAGGACCAGATGCCTTCATTGGTGAATTCTATCAAACACTTAAAGAAGAATTAATGCTAATCCTTCTCAACTTCTAAAAAAAATTGAAGAAGAGGGAACACTTCCAAACTCATTTTACAAGGTCAATATTACCCTGTTCAAAGCCACAAAGACATCACAAGAAAACTACAGAACAATATCCCTGGATAAAAATAGAGGCAACAATTCTCAACAAAGTACTAGCAAATCAAATTCAACAGCACACTAAAAAATATCATACACCATGATAAAGTGGGATTATTCCATGGGACACAAGGATGGTTCAACATATACAAATCAAGAAGTGTGATACACCACATTAACAGAATGAAGAATAAAAATCACATGACCATCTCAATAGATGCAGAAAAGCATTTAATAAAACTCAACACCCTTTCATGGCAAAAACACTCAATAAACTAGACAAAGAGGGAATGTACTTCAGTATAATAAAGGCCATATATGACAAGCCCACAGCTAATTATACTCATTAGTGAAAAACTTGGTTTTTGTTCCTCTATGGTTAGGAACAAAATAAAGACACCCACTCTCACCACTTTTATTCAGCGTGGTACTGGAAGTCTTAGCCAGAGCAATTAGGCAAGAAAAAGAAATAAAATTCATACAAATTGGAAAGGAACTAGTAATCTGTTTGCAGATGACATGATTTTATATATAGCAAGCCCTAAGGATTCCACAAAAAATCCTGTTAGAATATACGAATTCAGTAAAGTTGCAGGATACAAAATCAAGATATAAAAGTCAGTTACATTTCTATACACTAACAATGTACTAATTGAAAAGGAAATTAAGATAACCATTCCATTTAGCTTCATAAAGAATAAAATATTTAGAAATAAGCTTAACCAAGGAGGTGAAAGACTTGTACATTAAAACTACAATACATTGCTGAAAGAAATTAAAGACACAAATAAATGGAAACATATCCCAAAGACTTAATATTGTTAAAATGTACATAACTACCTGAAGTGATCTACAGATTCAATGTTATTCCCATAAAAATCCCAATGGCACTTCTTACAGAAATAGGAAAACTAATACTAATTAAAACCAGAGACCCCAAATAAACAAAGCAATCTTAAGAAAAAAAAAACAAAGCTGGAGGCATCACATGTCCTGATTTCAAAATATATTACAAAAATAGAGTAATTAAAACAGTACGGTACTAACATAAAGGCAGAAATACAGACCAGTGGAATAGAACAGAGAGCCCAGAAATAAACTAACCTACATAATGTCAATTGATCTTCAACAAGGGTGCTAAGAATACACAATTGGGAAAGAATAGTTTCCTCAGCAAATGGTGTAGGGGGGACTTCCCTGGTGGTCCAGTGGTAAAGAATCTGCCTTCCAGTACAGGGGACACAGGTTTGATCCCTGGTCAGGGAACTAAGATCCCACATGCCGTGGGGCAACTAAGCTCGCATGCCACAACTATTGAGCTCACACGCCTCAACGAGAGAGCCCACGTGCTGCAAACTACAGGGCCCAGGTACCACAACTACAGAGCCCATGCACCCGAAGCCCACATGCCACAACTAGAGAGAAGCCCGAGCGCCAAAATGAAGAGACCGCGCACCACAACAAAAGATCCCACATGCCTCAATGAAGATCCTGCATGCCACAACTAAGACCTGACACAGCCAAAAAAATAAAGAAAATAAATAAATAAAACAAATATTAAAACAAAAAACAAATGGTATTGGGAAAACTAAATATCCACATGCAAAAGAATTAAATTGAACTCCTATCTTATACTGTACACAAAAATCAATTCAAAATGGATTAAAGACTTAAACATAAGAACTGAAACTATAAAACTCCTAGAAGAAAACATAGGGGAAAAGGTTCATGATAGTGGTCTTGGCAGTGATTTCATGGATATGACATCAAAAGCACCGGCAACAAAAGCAAAAATAGGGAAGTGGGACTATATTAAATTAAAAAGCTTCTGCACAGCAAAAGAAACAAACAACAGAGTGAAAAGGCAACCTACAGAATGGGAGAAAGTATCTGTAAGCCATATATCTGATAAGGGGTTAACTTCCAAAATAAATAAGAAAACTCCCACAACTTAACAGAAAAAAAAAAAAAAAACCCAAACAAAAACAAAACCAACAAACAACCAACCAAACAAAAACACCTAAATAAGCCCATTAAAAAATGGACAAAGGACTTGAATAGACATTTTTCCAAAGAAGACATACAAATAGTCAATAGGTGTATGAAAAGGTGCTCAGCAATCACTAATCATCAAGGAAATACAAATCGAAACTACAAGGAAATATCTGGCGCCTTTTAGGATGGCTATTATTGAAAAAAGTCAAAAGATAATAAAT
Source organism: Delphinus delphis (assembly GCF_949987515.2). Classification (NCBI taxonomy): domain Eukaryota; kingdom Metazoa; phylum Chordata; class Mammalia; order Artiodactyla; family Delphinidae; genus Delphinus; species Delphinus delphis. The sequence goes on along the minus strand of NC_082685.1, from coordinate 108,601,040 downwards.
GCTGTCAACATTGCAGAGAAATCGGAACCCTCTTACACTGTTGGTGGGAATGTAAAATGGTACAGCCGCTGTGTAAATCAATATGGCAGTTCCTTTAAAAAATTAAAATAGAACTAACATAACATGCAGCAATCCAACTTCTGGGTATATATCCAAAAGAACTGAAATTAGGATATCAAAGAAATATCTGCTGTCCCATATTCATTGAAGCATTATTCAAAACAGCCAACATGAAACTCAACAACTCCAACCCACAGGTCCACTGACAGATGAAGAGATAAAGAAGATGTGGTATATATGTACAATGGACTATTAATCAGCCTTTATTTTTATTTATTTATTTTTGGCCTCATCACCACGCAGGATCTTAGTTCCCTGACCAGGGACTGAACCTGGGCCCCAGCAGTGAAAGTACTGAGTCCTAAGCACTGGACCACCAGGGAATTCACTAATCGCCCTTAAAGAGAAGTAAAACCTACTATCTGTGACAAAATGGATGGAGCTGGAGGATATTATGCTAAGTCACAGAAGCACAAATACTGCATAATTCCAACTCTATGAGAAATCTAAAATAGCCAAGCTTATAGAAGTAGAAAATAGAATAATGGTTGCCAGGTGATGGGGGAAAGGAAATGGGGAGTTGTTCTATAAAGTAACTGGCATACAAGATGAGTAAGTTCTAGAGATCTGCTGTACAACACAGTTCCTAAAATTGATATAGTATTATGCTTTAATTTGTTGGGAGTAAGTAGGTCTCACGTTACGTGTTCTTACTAACAAAGGAACACAAACAAACTTTTGAAGGTGATGGATATGTTTAACACCTTGATTTTGGTGACAGTATTACAGATGTATGCATATGCCCAAACTCATCAAATTGTATATAGTAAATATGAGCAGTTTTACATCAATTTTACTCAGTGAAGCTGTAGATCTCAAAAAATATATATATTCATATACTCATAACCCCCCCACATATATATATGAAAAGGAGGAAAGTCCCCTCTAATATTAATACTATAATTGGTATTAGAAATATTATAATCAAACATGGTGGATCAATTAATATTTTCTGGCTGATTAGTAACTGAATAGTATCAGAGTTCTTGAAAATTAAATCTTCCAGTTATCTGAAATCAAGCAAATTATAGAATTTTTGTTAAAAGAAACTCTAATTTCATTCAGAGGAAACAAGTCTTCGAGCAACAGTACTTAGTTATGTTTATTTTTTTAATTACGCCAACAATTAGACAACCAATCACAGACATGTAAAAAGATCACAATACACCTGAAATCAGTCTATAGAGAAATGTCCTCAGAACACTGACCACCAAATAATCAGAGATGCTGTGTATATGGTGGTTCAGGGTATGCATATTGCTCACTGTTCAGGGGCATCTAGCTGAGGAAGCAGAGAAGCCTGGAACTGGACCCACTTCACTAGTTATGCCACGTCCCTTCAGGGTAACCCACAGAAAATGTAAGGATAAAATATTATAGAAAATTTTTGAAAAATACTACTTTGCCAATCCTTAAAGCAGCTTATGCAGTATTACTGGAGGAAGATCTCAGATAGAATCTTAAAGTCAGAATTAATCTTAGGTCATTGCCTCTCCACTCCCTCCAGATGAAATACATCATACACCATTCTAACCTATATTTGAGTACTTCCATGGACATACATGGCCATCCGGTAGTTCTTTGTGATAAGCCAAATTGTATCTCTCTGAAACTTCTGCCCTTTTCAATTACTGCTCTTATACATGATAGCCCTAAAGGATTTTTAAAAAAAATTATTTATTTAATTTATTTATTTTTGGCTGCATTGGGTCTTTGTTGCTACACGCGGGCTTTCTCCAGCTGCTGTGAGCATGGGCTACTCTTCGCTGCGGTGCGGGGGCTTCTCATTGTGGTGGCTTCTCTTGTTGCAGAGCATGGGCTCTAGGGGGCCGGGCTTCAGGAGTTGTGGCTCGCGGGCTCTGGAGCGCAAGCTCAGTAGTTGAGGCGCACGGGCTTAGTTGCTCCGCGGCATGTGGGATCTTCCCGGACCAGGGATCAAACCCGTGTCCCCTGCATTGGCAGGCGGATTCTTAACCACTGCGCCACCAGGGAAGCCCCCCTAAAGGATTTTTGAAGACCACTATCACATTTGTCTTTTCCCCTTTTTCTTCACTGCAAATAACTTGAGTTCCTTTAATTCATTATCATATGATAATGATTCTAGAAAGTGGCTACTCCAGAGTTCCTATACAGGACAGGCTAGAGGACTTGTCTTGAAGTTTCTTCCGCAGGGCAGACACAGAGCTTCTATTTAGCTTTTATATGATACTACTTTTGTCTCCCTAATAACTGTCCAATTATGCCAAAGATAGTTGACAGCATTTACTTAGTTTCTGCCACAAATCAAGCTTTGACATATTGACTTGTAGGTTTTAACAAACTTTGCTGATTTTCTTTTTTTCTTCCTTTAACTTTTTTGGGGGGATGGCTTTAGTGAGGCTTTGGGGGTGGGAGTACAGGAGGCAAAAACACATTTTGCAGCCCTCTAATAGCATCTAGGCTAGTCAACATTCTTCTCAAAAGGTCATGTGCAGGAGGAAGTGAAAACAAACAAAACAAATAAGTGTGGAACTATTTCTTCTTACCTACTGGAGTATTATATTTAACTCAACAAAAACTCTCAGATATATTTACCCTAATGAGCTGCTTTCTAGTCACATTTCTAGATTTGTACATTTTATTTACTTATTTTTTTTTTGCAGTACACGGGCCTCTCACTGTTGTGGCCTCTCCCGTTGCGGAGCACAGGCTCTGGACACGCAGGCCTAGCGGCCATGGCTCACAGGCCCAGCCGCTCCACGGCATGTGGGATCCTCCCGGACCGGGGCACGAACCCGTGTCCCCTGCATCGGCAGGCGGACTCTCAACCACTGCGCCACCAGGGAAGCCCCGTACATTTTATTTTTATTTTTTAACTTAAACATAAACTTGGTTTTATTTGTGTAACTAGCTGACATTGGATTATATGTTGTAAAATGTATAATTGTAAAAATTTAACTATATAAGTTCAATTATGTACATGAAAGACTTGGTTTCTTTTTTAATTATTAGAATAAAGATTCCAAGAGTAAATAAAATAACCTAAAATATTTAATAATATTATTTGTCAGGAAGTCCTATAGGCAGAATGTTTCTTAATTCTTCTGGTTGTCTTTTCCTATTAGAGTGCTAACAAACCAAAAGAGACCTAAATCTAATGATACTACAGGTGAAAAATGCCTTAGAAAAATATGTGAGAGCTCAGTTTTAAAGCAGTCATGGCAATCCATCTAATTAAAAATAAACTTTCATCCTTTTCTGCCCTTCCTAACTTCTACCTCAATGAAATTGATTACATTAAATTTTTAAAAGTTAGTAACTGTTTTTCATTTAAAAGGTTCTAAGAAATAGCAAATCATCAATTTGGAAAAATCAGCTACAAGTCTGTGCATAGTATCACACCAGATATTTAATGAAAAGGGCATTCTACTTCCCACATCAACTTGAGGGCCCAGTACATATGTACTTTCCAAAGGATATGAATTCATGGGTTTCCAGGAAAATACTGAATAACCAATTAACCTAAAAATAAATCTGGGTAACTCTAGGAATGTTCTGAGTTTACAGTAACATTTTAGAGCCTCGGGGACAAGTATTAAGGAATAAATCTGTTTTAGTTTCTAATGCCAGTGAATTCCTTTGTGGCAACTTTTAAACCACAGGAATTATCCCATTTGGAGGCTATAATTCTCTTATAAGATGTGCTTCCCAATTAAAGACCACATCCAGGAAGGCATGTCAGTAAACATTATGGCTCCATGGATAAATCCTGAGGGAAGATTTAAATGGTCATTAAGAAGGGAGCTTATTTACATTAGATTTACAAATTTTCAAATAAATTCTATCAGTAAAGGAATGGCCTATTGGTGTAAAGAATAGAGCAAAGGCTTTAGGTAAACAACAGAATCAATGTGTTTTGGCACTGAAGAGGAACTTTAGAGATCATATAAGAGGCATATAAGAAAACCTTCATTTTATAGACATAGAGTGACTTGTCCAAAGTACAGCCATAACTGGAAATTTGACTTTTGCATTTTTCCTTTTTTAACTTGCCTGATCTCTAGCAAGTCCAAAACACCATATTAACAAGACAGTGTCATCCCCATAGACTATATTACATAATCGATTTTCAGGATAAGAATGCAACATATACACTGCCATCATCCCTGTCACCTCTATGACCTGGTAGACCGAACCTATGTCCCCAGGCATAGGGAATGAGAAAAACAGCCACAGTGACAACCTCTTTCCACTATTTCTCAACAAATTCGTGGTGCCACAAAAGGTCAATGATTTAATTTTTAAAGTTTGAGGAAGAGGAAAAGTACATTTTTGTACTTCATGGACTCCTACCTGACATACATGCAACTGGTTGTCTGAGTAGCCAGAGACTCCTTTGCTCATCATCCCCAGATGGATGTAAACAAATGTATTGGAGGCTATTATTAAATTTACCAAAAGATCCTTTCCAAAAGTATTCTTTTAGATGTTTTAACATTTCACTGCCTTTACAAAATCCTATTTAGATCAAACATTTTATCAATACCTGTAATGCTTGAATTCTCATCTGGAATGTGAAGGCACACTGTCTGAGAGACCAAAGAATCTGGGGGCTATGGGGTTCTTTCAAACTTAAAACCTCTAAAGATAAACATGCTAATGCCACAATCCACAAACTTGCACCATGGGACATCTTAAATATTTAAGGGAAACACAGGAGTACTCAACATATGTTGAATATCGTGTGAAGTACTAGCTCACACTAGTTCACAGTTTTGACATTAGATGACATGAAAGTCAATGTGAAAAGGAAAATGAGGCTGGTGGTGTCCAATCTGATTCCAGGATTTGAGAATCCTGCAGTGCCCAACAGGGGCTCAGATCCTATAAGTAACTGTGATTATTTTAAAATGAAAATATCTTTTTTCTTTCCATTTATGTGTATTTTTAAATAGCTATTAAATTGTTAGATCACAGATACTTATTCACTTAATAAGCAGCACTCTTAAGGTTTTGCTTGTTGGTGCCAAGGGGCTCCATGAAAAATACTAAGATACTAAGGGCTCTGTGAACTGAGACAGTTTGAGAAACTCTGTGCTAACTATAAATATATATAAATATAAAAATATATAAAATCTCAATAATAAAATAAAAAAGACTAGAATCCCTAGTAAAAAACACAGATATGCCCAAAATTATACATCATAGACTCAGTATTATCATGTATTTATTAGTTGTCATATGTACTTTATTATATACAGCACTGACTGGCTAAGACTATTTTTTCTAGAGTTCAACAGCCTTAGGTTCAAAATTTAATTTTACCGTAACTGTGCACCCTGGCTCTTTAAATCTCAGTTTCCTAATCTGTAGTAATGAGAACAATAATAGTACTTACTTTATAGTGTGTACTGTAAAGATTAAATGAAATAATGCATGAAAACTATACGTGGCACATAAGTGCTCAGTAAAATATTAGTTTATTGTCATTATTAAAATATACTCGTTACAAAGTTCCACTTCCAGGAAGATAAACTAGGTGCTTGAGACCAATCCTACTGTAAGTATGTCTTAAAATGTTGAAATGAAATGAACAGAATTTTTTTTCATAATTTTTAAGGCATCAGATTCTACTGAGGTAATAAAGAACTCTGGAGTCATGACTAGAAAAGGAAGTCAGCTCAGAGAGGTGAGCCTGGCATTTGAGGGCAATTTTGTGCTCAAAGCTTTTGTCAATGTCAAAAGCATAGCTGAGAGGCTGAGAAGGGGAACAGAGGTTTTAATAAACTTACAGTGCTGGGGCATAAAAATTAGCATTCAGAGCCTACTAAGGAGAAAATAAAGCCTGGTATGAGTTGGGATCTCAAAGGGTTTGGAGTAAGTATGACTCTAGAAACAGACCCTTCCTCACAGAAGATAAATCCTGTTTTAAATCACTGCATTCTCTTGGTTCGTTTACAGTGATCTGGAATTACTAGTGCTCCTAGACTTGCTGCCTGCCAGAGGCCAAAAAAAAAATCCTCTTTGGAATATCACTGAGATTTTAAAATTACCTCCATTATTTTTCATATACGACACCTGGACACAATGAAAGATACCCAGATATATGAGAAAACAACAAAACCAAACATCTGGAGACCAAGAGAAACAAAAGAATACAGATATCAGACCCACTGTGGATTCAGATAATGGGGCAATCAGAGGCAGGCCTAAAAACCATTATGCTTAATATGACTGACAAATTAAGCAGCAACACTGAGATTGTCAGAAAATGGTAGAATAAAAACACCTAAATGGAAATTTTAGGACTAAAATGCAATCAGTGAAATTAAGAACTAGTGGATGGGTTGAATAGCAAATTAGTGAACAGAAGATAAATGAGAAGAAAATATGCAAACTAAAATATGGAAAGGGCTTCCCTGGTGGCACAGTGGTTGAGGGTCCACCTGCCGATGCAGGGGACACGGGTTTGTGCCCCGGTCTGGGAGGATCCCACATGCTGCAGAGTGGCTGGGCCCATGAGCCATGGCTGCTGAGCCTGCGCGTCCAGAGCCTGTGCTCCGCAATGGGAGAGGCCACAACAGTGAGAGGCCCGCGTACCGTAAAATATGGAAGAAAAGATGAAAAATACAGAAAAGAACATAAATGATATATAGGATATAGTAAGATATCCAGCAGACAGGTAACTGGAATCCCAGAATGAAAGGACTTAAAAAAATAGAAGCAGAAGCAATATTTGAAGATATAATGGCTGACAATTCTCCAAAAATGATTAAAGACATTAAGCTCCAGATTTAAAAAGCACTACAAACTCTAACCAAGATAAGTACAAAGAAAACAATATCTAGTCACATAATAGTAAAAACTGATGAAAACCAAAGGCAAAAAATACCTTAAAAGTAGTCAGAAATAAAACAAAAAAAGATGCAAGAACACTGCCAGACAGCTGAAATCTCAAGAGAAACAATGGAAGCCAGATAACACAAAATCTTTATTAATATACTGAAAGGAAACTGTCAACCTAGAATTCTATATCCAGCAAAAATGTCCTTCAAAAAAAAGGTAAAATAAAGATATTTTGTAAATATACAAAAACTGAGAGAATTTATCATGAGCAGATCCACATAAAGTATTATATACTACCTAAAATAGGTTCTCCAGGCAGAAAGAATGCTTTGAAAACAAAGCTCAGAGATGCAGTAAGGAATGTCTTCTATAAAAACAGTGCCAATAAAAATCCCTCATAAATAATACATACAAAATTAAAACATTCAACAATAGCACTTAAGTTGGGGGAGGGGGTTATTAAATGTATTAAAGTAGAAGGTTCTTTTACAGCCCAGGAAGTGGTAATAGTAGTACGTTACATCATACCTTAATAAATCAAAGACGGATAGTGCAGCCTCTTGGGTAACCATGAAAACAACAATAAAGACTTAAAAATTACAAGCTAATGATGAGAGGAAGAGAGATGCCATAAGAAAAAGTAATCAAACAAAAATAAAACCAAAGAAAGTAACAAAATGGAAAGAATGAAAATAAAATGATAGATTTAAACTCAAATGTATCCGTAATTATATTAAATGTAAACAGAATAAATGCTGTGATTAAAAAAAATATATTGTCAGACTAGATTTTTTTTTTATAAATCCACCTATATGCCAATAACAGGCCATAAGGCTTAAATATAAGGATGTAGAAAATTTAAATTTGAAATTTAAAAAAGATATAATGGCAGCTATCAGCCAAAAGAAAGCTGATGTAATAGCAGACAAAGTACACTCTGAGGCAAAATATAATCACTGATTAACATGTACACATTACTATATATAAAATAGATAACCAACAAGGACCTACTGTACAGCACAGGGAACTATACTCAATGTTTTGTAATAACCTATAAGGGAAAAGAATCTGAAAAAGAATATATATGTAAAACTGTATCTCATATATATATGTATAACTGAATCACTGTGTTGTACACCTGAAACTAACATGACATTATAAATCAACTATACTTCAATACAAAAAATACAGGAGACATTACCAAAAAAGCTGCTTAACAAAATAAAAAAATATATAGTTGCCAGACTCTGGGAAAGTGTTCTAAAGTGATGAGAGAGTAGTCATCAGTAAAAGGGGAATTTGTACAAGAATTCTATTTCTTTGCATTCTTGTCAATTCAATGCACACATCACACACCTTAACCTCAGACCTGAGATGCTAGAGATGCTCTAGTTGAATTCCCTATATGTAAAAGAAGAAGGAACTGAAATTTCTTTTAAAATCTCTCTAGAGAAATTATAGTATGCCCAGTTTCAGGTTACACAGATAATTTGTGGAGAGTTTAGTTCATATTAGCATTCAGACTCTCCAATGCCAAGTTGCATGGTCTTTGTCTCCTCAAAACTTAAAAATTCAAATACATTATTTATTCTGAGCTAATTTTATACTCAAGTGAAATATTTGAGGTTAACCTCTAAAATATCAACAAGTACAGTATATAACTCACATATAGCATTAACTATATGTTAGGCACTATTCTAAGTATCTTACGCATGTTAACTCATTCAATCCTCATAACCAGAATTTGAGATAAGTACCATCATTATCCCTTTTTTATCAACATAGAAACTGAAGCACAGAGAGTTTAAGTATCAAGATCACATAGATAATAAAGAGAGAGGCTAGTATTGGAATCTAGGCTCCAGAGTTTGTGCTCTTTACCAACTAAGAGAAGCCTCCGGGATTAACGTAGACTCTACCACAAACTATATGTCTAACCTTGGCAAGACATTTCATATTTCTACATGTTCTTCCTAGTACACAGAAATGAAAAATTTTACAAAATATTACCTAAAATGTTTTTTAATTTTTAAAAACCTAATTTTCAATAGCAAAGCTTTATTATGTAATTATATCCTTAACCATAGAAAACTTACATGAACACCAGGCCTCTCCAGACAGTTTAATTATAAGTTTCCTGATTTCTGAACAATGTAAGTCAACTAATATTACTGTCAGAGTACAGGAAGAAAGCCTATTAATGAAATACAGGCATATTTTTCTGTACAATCATTATAAAGGCACTTGTATTTTCCATGAAAAAGGTAATTCCTGTTTTTGGCAGTTTCTAACAGTGATTTTTTAGTTTCCCTCCAAAATCACTTTTCTTACAAAGCTGTAGGAATTTTCAACTGAACACATATTCATGTAGCTAAAGACCACATTTCCCAGGCTTTGTGGCTACATATGGCATATGACTAAGTTCTGACCAGTAAGATCTGAGCATAAGTGCTATGTACAACTTCCAGGTCTTTCCTTTCAAAGGAAGGGGAGTGCTCTCTTCTTTCCCTTCTTTTCCCTTTTTAGCTGACTGGATTTGAGTAAAACTGGACCACTAGAGGTAAACTGTGTGTTGAAGCTGGCACAGCAACAAGAAAAGAGAAGGCTAATTCTCTGATATTTGCGGGGCCATCATACCAGCCCAGATATTTATATGAGTGAAAAATACACTTCTAACTTATTGGGGAGCTCTTAACTTCAGCCACTGGCCATGAATCCTAAGTAATTTAGAACTAGAAAGTCAATCACAAAGTGATTTGTGTTTCCACACAAAAAGTTGTAATTAGGGAATATGTTCTTATCCTTAGTCTTAACTTTAAGATAAATGTTGTCAACAATACAATAAAAGGACAAAATAAAACAAATATCATTAAACTCCCTTACAATATAAAATGATGATACGTAACAATAAAAAGACATGCAAATATGCTATGCACATTGATTATACAGGCTTATATAACCTCTGCACATAAATATAAAAATACATATATCTCAATTATATATGGTATATCATAAATGTGACCTAAAATTAACAAGCCAGCTATAATCTGAGTAAACATTTAATTAATAACTTTGCTTGCTCCCTTGGAACTTAATTAAAGGAGGTTTTGCTTGTTTCTCTGTTTTTGTACTGATATAGATTCCCTTGTTTTCTTACAAACCAGTCCAGGGCAGCTTAAACTATAAACTTCTTCTCTCAAATAGTTTCCTAAGTGCAATAATTTTATTGATCAGATAGCTATACTTTGTAAAAGTATCCTAAAATTCTTCTTTACTGCTTTTAGTTTGGTTGGCATTTGATGACAAACTTGATGTGCTATGGGTAATTAATGCAGGATACTAACCAGGGTTCTAAATTAAATTGCATTAAATCTGAGTATCTGGGTCCACACTGACTCATGTGCTTCTAATGAACACCTGAATAAGGTTTTTAAAATAAGATTTAATTCTTTACAGAATTAACTGAGAGGAACCAAAACAACTCTGTGAGTGGTGTGTATACAGAATTATTTGCCATTAACCACCAGTCACAGAACTCTAGACACTAGATTTGAAAAAGAAACTGTAAGGCACAGAGGCAAAGTCCTAGACCTGGTCTTGTATAATTCTCTTCTTGAGCCATGCACTATGGGATCCACCCGAGTCTAGATGTCTAGACGCACATGACTTTAGGAACTCTTTTCCATTTGTATGAATCCCCTTTCTAATGTATTACTTCTTTCTGCTTTTGCTGTAAGTCTGGAGGTTCTCTCATCTTTCGTCTATCTCTGACTCTTGGCATTTGTGCAAGAGAAACACTTATCTCTGCTGAGTAAGGAAAAACATCCCTTGTCTATTGGCACTACATTAATTAGCAGGGTATTCAGTTTCCCGGTGTTAGACTATTATGCTAAACTAATCCAAGCTCCCTTCTTGTATTGCTTAAGGTTGAATATTTTCATTGACTCTCTGGCCTTAAGAAAACTATTTTTCTTTTTTATCATAAATCTTTTTTTATATATATTTATCAAATCAATCATGATATATTCATATGCCTCCAAATGAAAATTTTCCCAACATATGAAGATTATTTAAAAGTTATAAATTATTTGTGGAGGAAATAAAATATAATTTCTTCAAAAGAAAAATAATCTTGTGTAACAAAAACACTATTATATTCACTTTTAAGTTGCTCTGAAATCACACTCAAACAGTGGCCATCACTGACTAGCTTACAGATAAAATAAGAATTGAGAAGAATAAATTTAAAATATCCTATGTAGTAGCTTACAAAGAGAATAAGAAAAGCATAAGAACAAAATTAGAAGGAAAGCAAAATCATCTGTCTTTAAACCAGTGAAACACATTTGTATTTTTCCCATATAAAAATTTCAACTTCCACACAACTTAGTAAGCCAAAAAATTTAACAGTAACCCTATATAATTATCACACCCTTTTTTCTACCTCTTTGGCTTCACATTGAGATTCACATTTTAAATACAATATACTTACTGAAAAATGGTAGTACGAGTATGTTATAGCAAAAGCAGAACAGCAACTATCATTATTAAGTGCTTACTATATACCACTGTATAAAGTTAAATGAATTACCATATTTAATCCTACCTATACCTCTATGAGACACATATTATTATTAGCCCCATTTAACTGGAGCAAATATATATATATATATATATATATATATATATATATATATATATATATTTTAGACGAATTAAGTAACTTGCCTAAGATGAGACAGCCTGTAAATGGTTCAAATGGGACTTAAACCCAGGTAGGTATACCAAGAGCACACTTCCAAACTTTTCAAAAATATATTAAGAGCATGTCATAATTCTATAAGTACTCACTTAGATTCAAATTTTCCTTTAATTAGCAATTACACACATATAGACTAAATAACAGCTCGAAATATCACATTGGTGACTACTTGCAAATAAGAATCAGAGGATGCTTGCGTTACAGAGCCTCAAGAGTCGCACACTGACACAATTCTAGGACGTTCCCTCTTCTCAGTGTTTTCTCTTGCCACTCCAAAATCCCAAAGAATTTTAGAGCTTGGTAAGGATCAGAGTGGCATTACAAAAACCACATTGACCTATTATACTAATTAGAAGATAAATTTTACTTAAAAAGAGCTGCTACATGATTGAGTTGAAATTATTTCTAGATTTTAAAAAATGTATACAATTTAATGAGAACAAAGGAAAGGACCAAAAATTAAAAGTACTGAAAGAATGGAAAGCAATGAGAGGGAAAGAAAGAGTAGTAAGAAGGAATGCAAAAAGGGAAAACAGAAGAAAATGGAAAAAGAGAAAAGGAGAGTATTTAAGAATGAGAAAGATTATGAAAAGTAAATTACTAAAATAAATTACAAATTTACAAAAGTAAGTTACACAAGTAAAGATAAATCATAAAAAGTAGACTGATAGCAAAAATGAAAAATGAGAAAAATCTGTGTCTATGACCATTCCTTTCTTGCAATCATCCACTAAGTATAGATCTCTTCATTACTCTTTTTTCTAGACTTCTGTTCTTTGGTAGCTATTCAGACACAGTGCTTGCTATTTCGTACATAGGTCAGGAAAATACTAAGGAGACACCCTAGTCCCTTACTCACAGTCTCTTTCCTTTAAACATTTGTTGTTTTCTTTTTGAAGTACATAAACTAAAATTCAAGAGCCTAAATGGTTTTATGAAATACTAAAAAGTATTTTAGTTTATTCTTATTTTATAATAAATGTGTTTTCTTAATATACTATTAATCACTTTACATTGCTCTTCTGCAATATGACATTAGAAAGCATATTTCCTTTCAAAGGTTAATATATTACTTATAAAATAGGCAAAGTTAGAAGCTCTTTCCAACCTGCCAATAAGATATTTGTTATAATGAAACAAAAATCAAAAGGAGTGATCCTTTCCCATCTGGCCCTTTCCCAGGCTAACACTCATTTATAGAAAAAATTCCACTTATCGTAAATCTGGAATTTATTACTTATGAACAAACTTAAGAAAAATGCTTTAACCATAAGTACATAACATAAACCCAAATTCCACCAGAAGGAAACTTTATTTCACAGAATTAAAAGAATATGTGATGACATTACAGCTTATTTAGAAACATCACTGGTGTTTCTTCTAATGCAGATGAAATTTCGATTATAAACGAAATCTGCCTTTATAAGTATATTCACAAATCCACTGATTCACACTGGATATATTTATAAATTAACCTCTCAGTCGTTTGAAAATATGCTCAAGGACCCTAACTGGAAACAAACAGAATAAAATGCAACACCTCAGCTTTGAAAAATTGAGGGGAAATTTTAATATACCAAAAGACATACTACATAAAGAAAGTAGAATGTATTTAAATAACCAGCTATGTAACTTGTCAATAGATTCCTATGTTAAAAAACTAAACAAAACAAAATAAAATGAACTCTAGTCATTAAAGGCACTGATACTCGAGAACATTCCAGGAACACACTCTAAAATCTGTCAGAAAAAAATTAATTTACAACTACCTATTACCATAAATCTTAGAAAACAACTAACTTATACTTTTCCCATGTATGTTCTACTTACCCAGTCTAGGCAGGAGGAAGCAAATACAAAGAGGCAGTGAAGGAATAACACTATGATCTGGGATGAACTTCTTGCCACCACTTTTTGGCAAGGGATAGACCCCAAAGCAATGACAACCTTCTCTGATATTGCCTCTCTGTCATATCATACTCCCCTAAGTGTGTATCTCAATGGAAAATGGGGCCAATCAATCAACTTTGCTATAATAAATTTGTTCCCAATCCTAAGATGTAAAAGTTACCTTCAAAAAAACCAATGTATCGGTGCAAAGTGAAAAAGAGGCAGGCTAAATGAATTAAAAATATTTATACATGTTTATACACATGTATGTGTATATGTTATACTCGAATTAAAGTTTACTTTTTATTTTAAAGATCAGGAAATGAGCCTCAGAGAGGGTCATTAACATACTGCTTATGGTACATGATCACATGGCATTTAAATGGCAAACATGGATATAAACCTAGATCTATCCTTCTGACTCCAAAGACACTGCTTGCTCTTGGTTGTTATACTACACTGTCTTCCCTTCAAAGTAAGTACAGCAAAATGATTAATCATTCCATATTTATTAATGTTTATATGAAATGCACTAGGCATTGTGCTAGACGCTGGAAGCTTACAATTACGTAGTGTTAACAACTTATACCAATAATAACATTTATTTTTGTTAATAGCCACTGCTATATATGAGGAAGTAAAGGGTAAAAAGTACCTCCACTGAAGAGGTCAAGAAAGGATTTATGAAGAAAATCGTATCTAGAGTAGGCTCCCAAAGGGTGGATTACATCTAATAGGTGAAGAGAGAGTTTGACCATTAGAAAACCTCAGGGAAACATTTCCAAAGCCATGTGACTGAGAAAGGGCTGGATTGGTTAAAAAAGTGATGGGTTTGAGTATAGCTTTAATACATATTCACAGGGCAGTAAGCAGACAGACTTGGCTGAAATGGTTGGGAGTAGAAACTTAAAAATGAATACAGAGAATAGAAGCAGATAATCATGAAACTGAATGCCAGAAAGAAATCTGGATTTCCTCCTGAAAGTACTAAGAAATTATTAAACATTTTTGAATAGAGTAATTACTTGAGAAAAGCAAGTAACTATGTATCAGTCTGGTAGGAGGGAAGGTGGCAAAAAGCAAAAGATAATTTTTGAAGGATGTTGGCAGAAAAAGAGAGGGAAGGGTCAAAGTTCCAAATCATGAAAGAAAAGAAGAAAAATGATATCAGAAATAGAATTATGAAAGCTAGAAGGGGACAACAAGTCTCTTAATTCTTTTCTCACAAAGTTTTTTGTTTGTTTAGGTTTAGCCAGGTGGAGTGGATTTAATTATTTTTAAAACATTTTATTTAAAGTGGGAGAATGATGCCTAAGTACAAATGTCCAATGGACCAACTGGAGAAGTAGGACTAAAGCTCGAGAGGGATTGGGGAGTCACGCTAGTACGGATGACGAAATGAACTAAAAGGACAAAAGAGAAAAAGTGGCATAGTAGCACTTCTGAGTGTTAAGGTGTAAAAAGGGAACTGACAGGAAAAAAGAGAGATAGCCCATTACATTACATTTAAATGTGTAGACCTCGTTAAGGATGGTTAAAGAATTGTTACTTCATTATGTTTAAAATTTTAATCTTAGCTGCTTCTGTCATGATCCACTGTAGAAACAGGAGTGGAAATATTCTGGTTTTAAATGATACGGTTTCTACCATATAGTTGCAAGCAGTTGACAGTAAAAACCAGCACCAGGCCCCTCAGCGCACATGCACAAACACACACACACATCCATTATGTAATCAGATAAGGCTTTCAAAATAGGAAAGGAAGCTGTCAAAAAGCCCCTAGATACTACCTGGTGAACAGTTTTGCCAGTTCCTGCTCTGACCAACTGCCAGCAACAGTTTTCAACTTAATTAAAACATATGGTCATTAAATACACAAAAATGCATTACAAATAGACATCTTTTGTACCATAGATGTATTCATCAGAAGCTGGAGAAAAATATTATTTTTAAATTTAAGAGATGCTTTATCTTAATTTCTGATCTTAATTTGGCAGTGACTCAAAGCAATTTTCAGTTTATCTGCCCTCTGGCCCCTCAGTTAAGCAGCTAATGTTCTATAAATAATATTTAATGCATTAAAAAAGCTTCCTATTTCAATAGGCAACGTAAAAACGTTTTGTAAAACAAACAAAAATTAGTACCTCTTGTTGTCCATTTTGAAAATCGGAATTGTAGGGAGAGGGTGGTATGAGGTTGGGCAAAGAGGCTTTTCTATAGAATAAAAACAGTATTTCTATTAAATTATGGTCTCTCACTATAAAACTCTTAGAGGAAAACATAGGCAGAACGCTCTATGACATAAATCACAGCAAGATCCTTTTTGATCCACCTCCTAGAGGTGGAAATGGAAATAAAATCAAAAATAAACAAATGGGATCTAATGAAACTTAAAAGCTTTTGCACAGCAAAGGAAACCATAAACAAGACGAAAAGACAACCCTCCGAATGGGAGAAAATATTTGCAAATGAAGCAACTGACAAAGGACTGATCTCCAAAATATACAAGTGGCACATACAGCTCAATATCACAAAAGCAAACAACGCAATCCAAAAATGGGCAGAAGACCTAAATAGACATTTCTCCAAAGAATATATACGGATCGCCAAGAAACACATGAAAGGATGCTAAACATCACTAATCATTAGAGAAATGCAAATCAAAACTACAGTGAGTTATCACCTCACACTGGTCAGAATGGCCATCATCAAAAAATCTACAAACAATAAATGCTGGAGAGGGTGTGTAGAAAAGGGAACATTCTTGCACTGTTGGTGGGAATGTAAATTGATACAGCCACTATGGAGAACAGTATGGAGTTTCCTTAAAATACTAAAAACAGAACTACAATACGACCCAGCAATCCCACTACTGGGCATATACCCTGAGAATACCATAATTAAAAAAGAGTCATGGGGCTTCCCTGGTGGCGCAGTGGTTGAGAGTCCACCTGCCGATGCAGGGGACACGGGTTCATGCCCCAGTCCAGGAAGATCCCACATGCCACGGAGCCTGCGCGTCCGGAGCCTGTGCTCCGCAACGGGAGAGGCCAGAACAGTGAGAGGCCTGCGTACTGCAAAAAAAAACAAAGTCTTGTACCACAATGTTCATTGCAGCACTATAGCCAGGACATGGAAGCAACCTAAGTGTCCATCGACAGATGAATGGATAAAGAAGATGTGACACACATATACAATGGAATATTACTCAGCCATAAAAAGGAACGAAATTGAGATATTTGTAGTGAGGTGGATGGACCTAGAGTCTGTCATACAGACTGAAGTAAGTCAGAAAGAGAAAAACAAATACTGTATGCTAACACACATATATGGAATCTAAAAAACAAATGGTTCCAAAGAACCTAGTGGCAGGACAGGAATAAAGATGCAGATGTAGAGAATGGACTTGAGGACACAGGGAGAGGGAAGGGTAAGCTGGGACGAAGTAAGAGAGTGGCATGGACATATATACACTACCAAACGTAAAATCGATAGCTAGTGGGAAGTAGCCACATAGCACAGGGAGATCAGCATGGTGCTCTGTGACCACCTACAGAGATGGGAGAGGGAGGGTGGGAGGGAGATGCAAGAGGGAGGACATATGCAGATATATGTATATGCATGGCTGATTCACTTTGTTATAAAGCAGAAACTGGGAGACCTTCAAGATGGCGGAGGAGTAAGAAGTGGAGATCACCTTCCTCCCCACAAATACATCAGAAATACATCTACATGGGGAACAATTCCTACAGAACACCTACTGAACAGTGGCAGAAGACCTCAGACTTCCCAAAAGGCAAGAAACTCCCCATGTACCTGGGTAGGGCAAAAGAAAAAAGAATAAACAGAGACAAAAGAATAGGGACAGGACCTGCACCAATGGGAGGGAGCCGTGAAGGAGGAAAAGTCTCCACACACTAGGAAGCCCCTTCACTGGCGGGGATGGGGGGTGGCAGGGGGGAAGCTTCGGAACCATGGAGGAGAGTGCAGCCACAGGGGTGCGGAGGGCAACGTGGAGAGATTCCTGCACAGAGGATTGGTGCCGACCAGCACTCACCAGCCTGAGAAGCTCGTCTGCTCCCCCACCAGAGCGGGTGGGAGCTGGGAGCTGAGGCTTAGGCTTTGGAGGTCACATCCCAGGGAGAGGACTGGTGTTGGCTGCATGAACACAGCCTGAAGGGGGTTACTGCGCCACAGCTACTAGGGAGGAAGTCTGGGAAAAAGTCTGGACCTGCCTAAGAGGCAAGAGACCATTGTTTCGGGATGTGCAAGGAGAGGGGATTCGGAGCACCGCCTAACGAGCTCCAGAGAGGCGTGAGCCACAGCTGTCAGCGCGGACCCCAGAGACGGGCATGAGACGCTAAAGCTGCTGCTGCCGCCACCAAGAAGCCTGTGTGCAAGCACATGTCACTCTCCACATCGCCCCTCCCAGGAGCCTGTGCAGCTCGCCACTGCCAGAGTCCCATGATCCAGGGACATCTTCCCTGGGAGAACACACGGTGTGCCTCAGGCTGTTACAACATCACACTGGTCTCTGCCGCCACAGGCCCACCCCACATTCTGTACCCCTCCTTCCCCACCAGCCTGAGTGAGCCAGAGCCCCCTAATCAGCTTCTCCTTTAACCCCGTCCTGTCTGAGAGAAGAACAGACGCCCTCAGGTGACCTACAACACACAGAGACAGTGCCAAATCCAAAGCTGAACCCCAGGAGCTGTGAGAACAAAGAAAAGAAGGGGAAATTTCTCCCAGCAGCCTCAGGAGCAGCGGATTAAAGCTCCACAATCAACTTGATGTACCCTGCATCTGTGGAATACATGAATAGACAACGAATCATCCCAAAATTGAGGTGGTGGACTTTGGGAGCAACTGTAGACTTGGGGTTTGCTGTATGCGACTGACTGCTTTCCGGTTTTATGTTTATCTTAGGTTAGTATTTAGAGTTTATTATCATTGGTAGATTTGTTTATTGATTTGGTAGCTCTCTTCCTTTTTTTTTTTTTTTTTTTGCGGTACACAGGCCTCTCACTGTTGTGGCCTCTTTTTTTTTCTGTGGTACGTGGGCCTCTCACTGTTGTGGCCTCTCCCGTTGCGGACCACAGGCTCCGGACGCACAGGCCCATCGGCCACGGCTCACGGGCCTAGCCACTCCGCCGCATGTGGGATCTTCCCGGACCGGGGCACAAACCCGTGTCCCCTGCATCGGCAGGCAGACTCTCAACCACTGCGCCACGAGGGAAGCCCCCTTTTTTTAATACATAGATATATTTTTTTCCTTTTTCTCTTTTTGTGAGTGTATGTATATGCTTCTTTGTGTGATTCTGTCTGCATACCTTTGCTTTAACCATTTTGTCTGTCCATTTTTTTTTTTGGTATAGTTTTTAGTGCTTGTTATCATTGGTGGATTTGTTTTTTGGTTTGGTTACTCTTCTTTCTTTCTTTCCTTTTCCTTTTTTTAAATTACTTTTTAATTTTTAATAATTTTTTATTTTAATAACTTTATTTCTTTTTATTATTTTTTTCTTTCTTTCTTTTTTTCTCCCTTTTCTTCTGAGCCGTTTGGCTGACAGGGTCTTGGTGTTCTGGCTGGCTGTTAGGCCTGTGCCTCTGAGGTGGGAGAGCCGGGTTCAGGACACTGGTCCACCAGAGACCTCCCGGTTCCAAGTAATATCAAATGGCGAAAGCTCTCCCAGAGATCTCCATCTCAACGCTAAGACCCAGCTCCACTCAACAACCAGCAAGCTACAGTGCTGGACACCCTAGGCCAAACAACTAGGAAGACAGGAACACAACTCCACTCATTAGCAGAGAGGCTCCCTAACATCATAATATGGTCACAGACACCCCAAAACACACCACTGGATGTGGTCCTGCACACCAGAAAGACAAGATCCAGCCTCATCCACCAGAACACAGGCAACAGTCCCTTCCACCAGGAAGCCTACACAACCCACTGAATCAACCTTAGCCACTGGTGGAAGACACCAAAAGCAAAAGGAACTACGAACCTACAGCCTGCGAAACGGAGACCCCAAACACAGTAAGTTAAGCAAAATGAGAAGACAGAGAAACACACAGCAGATGAAGGAGCAAGGTAAAAACACCAAACCAAACAAATGAAGAGGAAATAAGCAGTCTACCTGAAAAAGAATTCAGAGTAATGATAGTAAAGATGATCCAAAATCTTGGAAATAGAATGGACAAAATACAAGAAACATTTAACAAGGAACTAGAAGAACTAAAGAGCAAACAAACAATGATGAACAACACAATAAATGAAATTAAAAATTCTCTAGAAGGAATCAATAGCAGAATAACTGAGGCAGAAGAACAGATTAAGTGATCTGGAATAAAATAGTGGAAATAACTACCATAGAGCAGAGTAAAGAAGAAAGGAAAAGCATTGAGGACAGTCTTAGAGACCTCTGGGACAGCATTAAATGTACCAACATTCGAATTATAGGCGTCTCAGAAGAGGAGGAGAAAAAGAAAGGGACTGAGAAAATATGGGAAGAGATTATAGTTGAAAATTTCCTTAATATGGGAAAGGAAATAGTCAATCAAGTCCAGGAAGCACAGAGAGTCCCATACAGGATAAATCCAAGGAGAAACATGCCAAGACATATATTAATCAAACTATCAAATATTAAATACAAAGAAAAATTAGTAAAAGCAGCGAGGGAAAAACAACAAATAACATACAAGGGAATCCCCATAAAGTTAACAGGTGATCCTCCAGCAGAAACTCTGCAAGCCAGAAGGGAGTGGCAAGACATATTTAAAGTGATGAAAGGCAAAAACCTACAACCAAGATTACTCTACCCAGCAAGAATCTCATTCAGATTCGACGGAGAAATTAAAACCTTTACAGACATGCAAAAGCTAAGAGAATTCAGCACTACCACCAAACCAGCTTTACAGCAAATGCTAGAGGAACTTCTCTAGGCAGGAAACACAAGAGAAGGAGAAGACTTCCAGTAACAAACCCAAAACATTTAAGAAAATGGTAATAGGAACATACATATCAATAATTACCTTAAATGTAAATGGATTAAATGCTCCAACCAAAAGACATAGAATGGCTGAATGGATACAAAAAAAGACCCATATATATGCTGTCTATACAATAACCACTTCAGACCCAGGGACACATACAGACTGAAAGTGAGGGGATGGAAAAACCTATTCCATGCAAATGGAAATCAAAAGAAAGCTGGAGTAGCAATTCTCTTATAGACTTTAAAATAAAGACTATGACAAGAGACAAAGAAGGACACCATATAATGATCAAGGGATCAATCCAAGAAGAAGGTAGAACAATTGTAAATATTTATGTACCCAACATAGGAGCACCTCAATACACAGGGCAAATGCTAACAGCCATAAAAGGGGAAATCGACAGTAACACAATCATAGTAGGGGACTTTAACACCCCACTTCCACCAATGGACAGATCATCCAAAATGAAAATAAATAAGTAAATACAAGCTTTAAATGATACATTAAACAAGATGGACTTAATTGATATTTACAGGACATTCCACCCAAAAACAACAGAATACACTTTCTTCTCAAGTGCTCATGGAACATTCTCCAGGATATATCATATCTTGGGTGACAAATCAAGCCTTGGTAAATTCAGGAAAATTGAAATCGTATCAAGTACCCTTTCTGACCACAATGCTGTCCACTCACCACTATTATTCAACATAGTTTTGGAAGTTTTAGCCACAGCAATCAGAGAAGAAAAAGAAATAAAAGGAATCCAAATCAGAAAAGAAGAAGTAAAGCTGTCACTGTTTGCAGATGGCATGATACTATACATAGAGAATCCTAAATATGCTACCAGAAAACTACTAGAGCTAATCAATGAATTTGGTAAAGTAGCAGGATACAAAATTAATGCACAGAAATCTCTGGCATTCCTATACACTAATGATGAAAAATCTGAAAGAGAAATTAAGGAAACAATCCCATTTACCACTACAACAAAAAGAATAAAATACCTAGGAATAAACCTACCTAAGGAGACAAAAGACCTGTATGCAGAAAAGTATAAGACACTGATAAAAGAAATTAAAGATGATAAAAACAGATGGAGAGATATACCACATTCTTGGACTGGAAGAATCAACACTGTGAAAATGACTATACTACCCAAAGCAATCTACAGATTCAATGCAATCCCTATCAAACTACCACTGGCATTTTTCACAGAACTAGAACAAAAAATTTCACAATTTGTATGGAAACACAAAAGACCCCGAATAGCCAAAGCAATCTTGAGAACGAAAAATGGAGCTGGAGGAATCAGGCTCCCTGACTTCAGACTATACTGCAAAGCTACAGTAATCAAGACAGTATGGTACTGGCACAAAAACAGAAATATAGATCAATGGAACAGGACAGAAAGCCAAGAGATAAACCCAGGCACATATGGTCACTTTATTTTTGATAAAGGAGGCAAGAATATACAGTGGAGAAAAGACAGCCTCTTCAATAAGTGGTTCTGGGAAAACTGGACAGCTACAGGTAAAAGAATGAAATTAGAACACTCCCTAACACCACACACAAATATAAACTCAAAATGGATTAAAGACCTAAATGTAAGGTCAGGCAGTATAAGACTCTTAGAGGAAAACATAGGCAGAACACTCTATGACATAAATCACAGCAAGATCCTTTTTGACCCACCTCCTAGACAAATGGAAATAAAAACAAAAATAAACAAATGGGATCTAATGAAACTTAAAAGCTTTTGCACAGCAAAGGAAACCATAAACAAGACGAAAAGACAACCCTCAGAATGGGAGAAAATAT
This sequence comes from Delphinus delphis, assembly GCF_949987515.2. Lineage (NCBI taxonomy): Eukaryota > Metazoa > Chordata > Mammalia > Artiodactyla > Delphinidae > Delphinus > Delphinus delphis. The sequence continues at coordinate 108,578,626 of NC_082685.1, read as the reverse complement.
TTGCAAACGAGGCAACTGACAAAGGATTAATCTCCAAAATTTACAAGCAGCTCCTGAAGCTCAATATCAAAAAAACAAACAACGCAATCCAAAAATGGGCAGAAGACCTAAATAGACATTTCTCCAAAGAAGATATACAGATCACCAAGAAACACATGAACGGATGCTAAACATCACTAATCAGTAGAGAAATGCAAATCAAAACTACAATGAGGTATCACCTCACACTGGTCAGAATGGCCATCATCAAAAAATCTACAAACAATAAATGCTGGAGAGGGTGTGGAGAAAAGGGAACTCTCTTGCACTGTTGGTGGGAATGTAAATTGATACAGCCACAATGGAGAACAGTATTGAGGTTCTTTAAAGAACTACAAATAGAACTACCATACGCCCAGCAATCCCACTACTGGGCATATACCGTAAGAAAACCGTAATTCAAAAAGAGTCATGTACCATAATGTTCACTGCAGCTCTATTTACAATAGCTAGGACATAGAAGCAACCTAAGTGTCAATGAATGGATAAAGAAGATGTGGCACATATATACAATGGAATATTACTCAGCCATAAAAAGAAACAAGATTGAGTTATTTGTAGTGAGGTGGATGGACCTAGAGACTGTCATACAGAGTGAAGTAAGTCAGAAACAGATAAGTAAATATCGTATGCTAACACATATATATGGAGTCTAAAAAAACAAAAAAAAATGTAGGGGCAGGATAGGATTAAAGACGCAGATGTAGAGAATGGACTTGAGGACACAGGGAGGGGGAAGGGTAAGCTGGGACGAAGTGAGAGAGTGGCATGGACTTATATATAATACCAAATGTAAAATGTATAGCTAGTGGAAAGCAGCCGCATACCACAGGCAGATCAGCTCAGTGCTTTGTGACCACCTAGAGGGGTGGGATAGGGAGGGTGGGAGGGAGACGCAAGAGGGAGGAGATATGGGGATATATGTATATGTATAGCTGATTCACTTTGTTACAAAGCAGAAACTAACACACCATTGTAAAGCAATTATACTCCAATAAAGATGTTAAAAAAAACAATTTATGGTCTCTATGATGCATGATATTAAAGCAGAACTATAGAAATGATTTACTACTGTTAAAATATCTTTTTCACAGAAATCTGCCCAACTGTACAGCAATTAGGATTTACTGCTTTGAGGAAAAAGATGTTGCGCTAGTAGGCGAAGAAACGGAGTCACATTGATATATCCTCAGAGTGAAGAACCTATATTAGGTCATACACTTGGCATTGCTCAGATGGGCAGTGAAGACCATCAGCCATGTTAACTCCAAAATCCTACTCAAGCTCATGAACATTTACTGAGTACCCACTGAGCAAGGCCTGCAGGGAAGTAAGATAAATAAGGTGACAACTCAGCCAAAAGACAGCCAATGCAAAATCAAAATCCATACTGGTTTTCTGTGTTAGTTCCAAATTCAGACTATAAATCTTCATTTTTGTTTGGGAAAAGAACATCACTGTATTGAGTCTCCCAGTCCTGTGTTCGTATCTCCACATTTTATTGTTGTGTCTGCCTGATATTAGAATTATTGTGTAACCCTGGTAAATTGGTCCTGGATGGAAGAGGCTGATATCTTATTACAGATAATAATAATAAAATATCTTAGTACCGTCTCAGTTCTAGTACACTACATCAAGTATATACCTGCTCAATGTCAAGGTATTTATGAGGCAAAACATTTTAACTAGGATTCTCCTAAAAAAAAAAATCTAATGTGTAGGTGAGGAAAAAAAAAAAATCTCATGTGCAGGTGAGGAAAAATATGCTCTGTGAATAGAAGGCAAGGACACACAATGACACCATATGTTAACACCAAATGCTGATTTTATTGTGCTCAGCTTCTGGTTCCTCCATTTTCCCAGTACCCTATTTTTTAAAGCATAAATGATTAAAGATAATATCAATATAGTTATGTTCATAATAAAGGTCTTTAGACCACTTAAGATCTCAGACCTACAAATGAAAGAACAAAATATAGACCAAGTACAAAATATTCTGCTTTTCTATCTGGAGTACCATGTAACCCATGAGAAAGTTAAGTAAAAGCACAGATTTTATAAGTCAAATATACAGTCCATCCCTCTGGTTTAGTAGGTATATTAATGGTCTGGTACCTGAGAGGCAACCACTGATTGCAAATCAATCACAGCATTTATTGCCTAGGTCTGTAAGAAACAGAGAGAAAAGGATTAGTGGAGAGGTGCTGCAAGTGAGATCAAGAGTACCCATGGGTCAGAAATTTGAAGCTGGAAGTAACCATGAGCATATAATCCCTGAGGATATGCAGCAACACTAAAGAGGCCACAGGACGGATAGAAGGCTTGTGCTGACACTGGGGTTAAATGTAAAATGAAAGTGTATGACTAGGTGATCCGAAAAGTCACTTTTAGTTCTAAAAATCTGTTACTTTATACCTTATAATCTTTGCAGAGGCAGTACCATGTTAACAGGAACCTTCAGAGCCAAGAAGGAAAATCCAGTAAGAAAAAGTGTAACTCTACTGAGTTGAAAAATTCAATTTCAGCCTTTTAAAAATAGTAGAGAGAAAAATGAGGAATTTTCCCCATAGAAGACAGAGGAAAATGATTCTGCTGGGAGAATCTATCACTTATAGCTACTTGTTGCCTAAAACTGAGCATAGGACAATGATTTTTTGAAGTATGTAAGTACAGGAGAAAAACTGTATTTTATATTTTGTAGAAAAAGCTAAGAACAATAGTCTTGTTCTCATAATGGAGTCTATGTGCCCTGTTGCCTCAATATTTTCCATTTGACTGGCTCCTTTTAAGCAAGGATACATACAAAAAATGCAGTCTAAAACAGGAGAAGGTCATATAATTGCTCCAAAAACAAATACCTTTTTAAAACTTTATATTAGCTATGAATTCTAACTAAAACTTTTTAATTCAGAAATTTAGATTTAAAGCTTATTAGGTTAAAAATATAGAAATGTCATTATCAGCAACAATCAAGTTCTATCTCAGCTAAGGCCATTTGATCATCCCCAGTTTTTCAAAGGGCTTCTTAAACTGAGTATCAAAGTAAATAGCTTATCCCTTGGAAAATAAGTTCAGTTTGTTTAAGTATTAGGTTAATGCTCTAGTTGTTTTGTCTAAGAAAATCCATCTTCTCAAGACAAAAGTATCCCTCTTTGTTAGGGGTTGGGGTCTATGAGCTGCTATTATTTTTTTTCTTAATAAACTTTTAAAAAATATTGAAAATAAAATAGTTAACAAAATTAAGTTTTCTTTATTTTGAGGAAATAACACTTTAAAAAATTTATGGTACAAAAGATAAGGCTTTTTCTACTTTAATGATTAATAAAACCTATCTAGTTCAATATGTATTCTCATAAATTCACAAAAAGAAAACATTCTTCTGAAAACAGTTTATACTGAACCCAGTGTATATGTAGTCAATTTTTATATTAACTTCTATTACACAGTATGATTTCCTTTATAACATGTATTTTCTCATTTACAGAAAATACATAAATGACACAATGTGAAGAAAAATTTTATAATGATTACTGAAATTTGATAGTAAACACATATTATCATATAGACTACTATCTTCTTTTAACATATAGATATTCTAAAACATAAGTAACCAACAAGGAACTATTCTGAAAACTACATCAAACATGTAACTGGTGCTACCACATGTATGTTTCTCCTTCATTTTAAAAAACAGACATTCTGATACATTTCCAATCAGAAATGTGGCTTCCCATCACTGTCCAACTAGTTTTGGAATATATTAGGTTACTGGTGACAGATATAAAAACTATTAATAAAGAACAGCTTCTTGGCTTTTAAAAAGAACATGGCATTTTTGTTCATATTTACCTACCAAATACCTATGTCATTCCAGAAATTTCCACCCAGTTTTTTTCTAGCTCTTCTTATTTCAAATCCAGCTTCACCAAATGCAGTTTTCCATCTAACTAGTGTTAATACACCAGATGTTAAACATAACATTTGTTATTCTTGAATTTTTTAATATAATAACTATATTACAGTAGTCTCCATGCTCAAAAACTAGTTTGAAACAGGAGAATTATAGTTAGTCAATGTAACACTGATATGTGTTATTTAATAAACATTAAAAATGTTTCTACACACATCATAAATCTGTAGAAAAGAGAATAAATCAGCCAATTATTGAGCTATTCATTAATAGCTAGGGGGTTCTTTTAGTGATTGGTGATATATTCAAATATTTGGTCTAAAATTTTTAAAGTTTCATCTAGATGTTTACCAAGAGTTTTCTTGTATTAGTAGACAATGATTAATTAGTTAGCTGAATTTCTAATAGTTCTTGCAATATATCTTATATTTGAAAGTTAACTTTTCATATTGAGACAAATATTTATACATAATTATAATGTGCAAGGCAGCTTTAGGCTAGGCATTAGGCACTCATGAAATATTTTCCACCTCTTATTAAGTACAAAGAAAGAAATTTTATTATATAGCTTTGCTATCCTGGACTAGACAACCCTTTTAAATTCTATCTTAACCTTAAAAAATACTGCAAGGGAACAAAGTACAGAAGATTTATTCTTACAAAAGTTCTTTCCACATAGTTGAGTAGTATGCCAGAGGAAAAACACAGGAAACAAAGGCCAAATAAGGAACCTATATTATATGAAGAATCAGGAAAACCTAAACCAGTACATATATAAATGCTAGGAGCCTACACTATACAACAGGAGAGCTATAATGTTTAGCAGCAAGAGAACCTTCTGGTAAAAACATTCAGTAAGGTGGTAGGGGACTAGGTAAGAGCAAACTGAGGAAGATACATAACATTGCTGTGGAGAAATTCCATACATAATAAATATTATATGCTAAGTATACCTAATGTAACTCATTAGGATGAGAGAGTTATAATTTTTAAATGATGGCCATAAATACTTTCACACAGCTTTTTCACATATATCATCATACTTAATCTTCAAAACAACCCTATGAGTTAAGTAGTTTCCAGTTAGGAAACAACAAAAGAGAAATATATAATACTTATATTACACCTTATATAAACTATTAAATAAGAAAAGTAAGTCTTCCTAGAAAGTTTTAAAATCCACAAAAGCAGAAAATATATGGATCAGGCATCAGTGTCTCAACAACACTGATGCGAAAAGTGACTGTGAGTTTATATTTGCTTCAGAGAAAAAATATACAATTATCTTTCCCCTCCAACCCACCCCATCTTGTTTTCCCTTAGTCATGCTCTTCTATTTCCCTGGCATATCCTTTGTCCTTTTTTTCCTCCTCTCCTTATACTCCCTATCTTCACTTCAACTCCAGTTTCCTCCTTAAAAGCTTCCCCAAGGAATCTAATCTACTTTAATTTCTTTCTTCTCCGCATACCGCATATAAGAAAATCCTATATCTACGAATCAATGGACAAAGGATTAATCTCCAAAATATATAAACAGCTCATGCAGCTCAATATTAAAGAAACAAACAACCCAATCCAAAAATGGGCAGAAGACCTAAATAGACATTTCTCCAAAGAAGACATACAGATGGCCAAGAGGCACATGAAAAGCTGCTCAACATCACTAATTATTAGAGAAATGCAAATCAAAACTACAACGAGCTATCACCTCACACCAGTTAGAATGGGCATCATCAGAAAATCTACAAACAACAAATGCTGGAGAGAGAAAATCTACAAACAACAAATGTGGAGAAAAGGGAACCCTCCTGCACTGTTGGTGGGAATGTAAATTGATACAGCCACCATGGAGAACAGTATGGAGGTTCTTCAAAAAACTAAAAATAGAATTACCATATGACCCAGCAATCCCACTACTGGGCATATACCCAGAGAAAACCATAATTCAAAAAGACACATGCACCCCAATGTTCATTACAGCACTATTTACAATAGCCAGGTCATGGAAGCAACCTAAATGCCCATCGAAAGATGAATGGATAAAGAAGATGTGGTACATATACACAATGGAATATTACTCAGCCATAAAAAGGAACGAAATTGAGTCATTTGTTGAGACGTGGATGGATCTAGAGACTGTCATACAGAGTGAAGTAAGTCAGAAAGAGAAAAACCAATATCGTATATTAACACATGTATGTGGAACCTAGAAAAATGGTACAGATGAACCGGTTTGCAGGACAGAAGTTGAGACACAGATGTAGAGAATAAATGTATGGACACCAAGGGGGGAAAACCATGGCGGGGTGGGGATGGTGGTGTGCTGAATTGGGCGATTGGGATTGACATGTATACACTGATGTGTATAAAACTGATGACTAGGGCTTCCCTGGTGGCGCAGTGGTTGAGAGTCCGCCTGCCGATGCAGGGGACATGGGTTCGTGCCCCGGTTCGGGAAGATCCCACATGCCGCAGAGCAACTAGTCCCGTGAGCCATGGGTGCTGAGCCTGCGCGTCCAGAGCCTGTACCCCGCAACGGGAATGGCCACAACAGTGAGAGGCCCGCGTACAGAAAAAAAAAAGAAATAAAACTGATGACTAATAAGAACCTGCTGTATAAATAGTAATAATAATAAAAAGAAAATCCTATATCTAGATCTTATTCTAAAATTTCATTTGCAAATCAGTTGTTTGAAACTTGGAATGGAGTTTTATGTAAGAAAACTTGCTATAAAATTTCTGGGTGTCTCATAAAAGCCTTTTAATTTCATAGCAGAAATACTATTTGAGGCGAAAAGTAATAGAAAATTGTTTCATAACATTATAATAGCTATAACAAGTGTTAACGTTTGTTCAATTAGCAGAACATGAGGAAACATAGCCAGAGTTCTGTATTGACCTGAATGGAGCTTTTGGATGCTTTTTGGAAGGACCTTCAAGTCTAATAGCAGTGTGCAAAAAAGAGTTAACATCGCAGGCTTGAGGTTGCTATCCTTAGAAAGATCTGTGTGCAAGGCTGGTCTTTGGATGTCTTCTGGGACCTCTGATTTGGGGAGGGTTCTCACCATTCACAAAATGAGAGCTCACTATGCCTAAACTGCACAAACAACATGGTCTATAGTTAACATTTGTTTTCCTTCTAGGAGAGTGTGCCTACATGATCAGCTCCCAGTGAAAACCTTCGGCACTGAGTCTCACATAAGCTTCCCTGGTGGAGGTTTCACATTTTTTTCTTCCAGTTTTATTGAGACACAATTGATAGAGAGCACTGTGTAAGTTTAAGGAGTACAGCATAATGAACTGACTTACATACATCATGAAATGATTATCACAATAAGTTTAGTGAACATCCATCATGTCATATAGAAACAAAATTGAAGAAATAGAAAAAAATATTTTCCTGTGATGAAAACTTTTAGGATTTACTCTCTTAACAACTTTCATTTATAACATACAGCAATGTTAATTATATTTATCATGTTGTACATTATATCCCTAGTACTTCTTTATCTTATAACTGGAAGTTTGAACCTTCTGACCACCTATATCCAATTCCCCCTCTCCCTACCCCCTACCTCTGGTAACCATAAATCTGATCTCTTTTTCTATGAGTTTGTTTGTTTGTTTTTGAAGTATAATTGACCTATAACACTGTGTTAGTTCCTGTTACACAACACAGTGATTTGATATTTCTATACATTTCAAAATGATCACAAGTCTAGTTACAATAGTCACCATTCAAAGATATTACACAGTTATTGACTATATTCCCCACACTGCACATTTCATACCTGTGACTCATTTGTGTTGTAACTGGAAGCTTGTATCTCTTCACCTCTCTCACCTCTTTCTTTCCTCCCCCACTCCCCTCCCCTCCAGCAACCGTCTGTTTGTTCTCTGTATCTATAACTCTGTTTCTGTTTTGTTCTGTTTGTTCATTTGTTTTGGTTTTTAGATTCCACATACAAGTGAAATCATGCAGTATTTGTCTTTCTCTGTCTTACTTAGTTCACTTAGCATGATACCCTCTAGGCCCAATAATGTTGCAAATGGCAAGATTTAATTCTTTTCTATGGCTGATTAACAGTCCATGGGTATACATATACCACATCTTCTTTATCCATTCATCTGTTGATGGACACTTAGGTTGCTTCCATATCTTGGCTATTGTAAATAATGCTGCAATGAACATAGGGGTGCATATTTTGGAATTAGTGTTTTTGTTTTCTTCAGGTAAGTAAAATTGCTGGATCATATGGTAGTTCTGTTTTTAACATTTGTTATCACAAGTAGTTGCTGGCAGAATTTAGTGCGTCCTGCATAACTCTACCGGGAGGGGACTCTTGGAAGTTTGCATCTGTTTTCCTCCAGCCCATCCTGCCTGCCCTTGAACCTTCATCCTTTCCCTCCAGCCTTCCCCTGCCCAACCTTTTTTTTTTGCTTTTTAAGCTTTTGCTATAATAAATCACAGCAGTGAGCATGCCTATATGCAGGGTTCAGCAAATCACTTCTAGCAAATCACTGAATTTTCAAGTGGTCTTAGTATACTAACCCAACATAGGCTGTTATGTTTTCGTCTCATTTCCATTAAATGTATGAATATTTCATCCTTAGTACAAATAAACTAGTAACAGTATTCTGAGTCTTGTCATTTCTGATTAGGGTTGTCTGAGGTTCTCTGTATATAAACAAATGAGCAAAAGAGGAAGATTAATAATAACTATACCATATTAGAAAAGGAGAAAAGTTAAATAAGATGTCAATATATACATATGAGGGGAAAAATACTGCTTGAAACAGAATAAACTGAGATGTGACTTGGGAAAGGGGTCCAGAGTAAAGGGAGGAAAGGAAGGAAACCTGGAACATAACACTTCTATGAAGAAGGAAGAAGGTGGTAGATGGAGACATTGAGTCCAGTCATTCTGCCCTTGCCACCATGTTGGTGCAGAACATCTGGGTTGCTAAACCCAGTGAAGAGCAATAATTGACATGTGAAGTACAAGTGGATGAGTACTTAGTAAATACTTGTTGATCAAGCTCAACTTTCTCGTAAAACAGTTACGGAGTCACCAAGTTTTCAAGAAATTATGAATACATGAGATATTCTTTTCAGAAAAAAGTTTTAAAAAAATACTCACTGACAAGATGCCTGGGAACTTTACAACTTATTAGGAACAAAAAAGAAATGAAGGATACATATCAAAAAATCAGAACTTTAAAAATACCAAATAGTAGCAAATAAACTCTTACATGGGCAACTAATAAAGTAAAAAAAGATCTTTAAAGGTAAAAAGACATATTTTGAGATAAGAAAATTCTGACCACAAAACAAAATGGGGAATTAGAGCATGAGAGGTTCAAATTAGAAGTTAGATAAATCAAAAAACAATTCAAGCCCTTACCAAGAGTCTTTAAACCAATCATAAAAAGTTCTTTAAATAAACCAAAAACAGGAAGTAAGATTATAGCTGGTCCACTTAATCTTAGTAAAAATAAATGCACTCATGGGTGAAAAGTATATCGGGAAAGGTAATAATAAAATCACAATTTGTATAGAGTTTTACATTTTTCAGAGATCATTTATACACAATATCTCAGTTGAGTCTCACAGCAACTCTATAAGAGGAACAAAGGTCTTAAAATCCTCTTTTAAAAGTGAAAAAAGATGTCCAGCTAGATGAGTGATTGATTCTAGATGAGTTAACTAATAAAAGAAGAGACGACACCAGGGGCCCATATTTTTCTAATTCTTAAAAACGGGATTTCCTTTCCCCACCAATGTATTTCAAAATGTGTCTCTCAGAAGTTGCCTTAGAGATATGTTTGCGGTGAGGAGGAAAAGGTTGAAAAGAACTATCAGGCTCTAGCCAGAAATTTTTGAAGAATTTATCAGAAAGCAAATCAAAGTCGGAACTGTGGACCTTTCAAATAAAATGTGTAACCCAGTAAGTATCATAAACAACACAGATGAACAATGTGATTATATACTGAGGGACCTACTCATACATTTTCCACATAAGATGTAGAAAGCTGGAAACAGTATCATTTCCAACCTTACAACAAAAAAGGCAGTTAATTTACAAAACTGCAAATTTCCTTGAACCCATCAGAGAGCTCATCTAAAATACAGACAGACACCTCCAAGGAGAAACCTAATGTGGACACCTGATAATCTGAAGCAGAGGCCAGATGGAATGCAAGCTGGTAAGAACCAGCTAAAATTTCCAACAAATTCCTAAAGGCTCAGTGTGAACTAGCATGAGACTGCAGAATCCCTGAGAGCCAGAAACGTCAGGGGAATGCTCATCTAGTAGTCACAGACTCTTCTCCACATAACCTCACAAGATGCTCACAAGAAAAACCGGGAGGAAGCAAGAGACTGGAGAGCTCAATCCCTGACTAGATTAATTTAGCTGCTCTGCCCACACATTAAAGGACTAGAAGAGATCTGTCACTCTCCAGGCATAAATAAAATTTACCTTAGCCTCCATTGTCCTACACAAGATGTTTAGCTTTCAACCAAAAAAATACAAGACACACAAAAAAAGAATGAAAAAAAGACACACTGTCAACCAACAAAGAAATAAAAATACATATTGATATGATGATGTTATTGGAATTATCAGAAAATTTTAAATATCTAGGATTAATATGCTAGCAGCTCTAGTGGAAAAGATGGGCCACAAGCATGAACAAATGGGAGATTTCAGTAGAAAGATGGAAATTATGTAGGACAATCAAATTAAAAGGCTAGAAATAAAAAACTTAGTAACAAAGATGAGGACTGCCTTTGACAAACTCATCAGTAAACTCAACACAGTGAAGAAAGCATCAGTAAACCTGAAAATAAGTCAATAAAAAGTACTCAAACTGAAACACAAGAAAAAAAGAGAACAGGGGCGTTGCCTGGCAGTCCAGTGGTTAAGACCCCATGCTTCCACTGCAGCGGGCACGGGTTCGATCCCTGGTCAGGAAACTAAGATCCCGCATGCCACACATGGTCAAAAATAAAAATAAAGAGGACAGATCATTTAATAGCTATGTCTATAATATCTATAGTCTAACATATCTGCAAGGAAAAGAGAAAAAAAGAGGACAGAAAAAATATTTGAAAATATAATAGCTGAGAATTTTTCAAAATCGATAAAAGACAACAAAACACAGATCCAACATGCCCAGAAAATATCAAGCAGGATAAAAATCCTACCTAGACACATCATAATCAAATCCCAGGATAAAGAGAAAATCTTGAAATCATCCAGAAATAAAAAGACATATTACATACAGAGGAACAGTGACAGGAATTACAACAAACTTCTCATCATAATTTACCATACAGAAGACAATGGAGTGATAATTTTGACAGAGGTATCAAACATCATGGAGCAAAGACAAGCCATGACTACTTCACCCTGTCCAAATTCCTCAACCAAGGAACTCTTAAGTATAATAAATGATTGCTTTACACCATTACTTTTTTTTTTTTTTTTTGGTACGCAGGCCTCTCACTGTTGTGGCCTCTCCCATTGCGGAGCACAGGCTCCGGACCCGCAGGCTCAGCGGCCATGTCTCACGGGCCCGGCCGCTCCGCGGCATGTGGGATCCTCTGGGACCAGGGCACGAACCCGCATCCCCTGCATCAGCAGGTGGACTCTCAACCACTGCGCCACCAGGGAAGCCCTACACCATTACTTTTAAGGGGTAATTTAGTTAACAGTGGTCTACACATCCCTACTTCTATATTGATACCTGAGTGGACTTTTAGAAACACAAATCAGATCATGTTTTTCCCTCTGTAAAGTAAAAATTCCCATCAGCTTCAATCTGCCCTCAGAGAAAATCAAAACTTCTTAACTGGGTCTTCAAAATCCGCTCTGACCTGGTCCCTGCCTACTGATCCAGTCTCACCTCTCAGCATTCCCCCTCATACCATTTGTTCTAGCCATATCAAGCTACAAGAAATCTCTTAAATATACATACTTAGTCTTACATCTGTATTGGCTTATAATTCATCAAAATTAGAGAGGCTTCCCTCTGAGCCAAACCCTACTATGATTCTTAATAACTAAAATTGTAACTCCTGTCCCACCAAAAATACAAAGAAATCTGACTCTGCCTTTATTCTCCAGACATATGTGATGCCAAGCAATAACCTGATATTACCAGCCTGCTCTTATTCTTCTGAGGACAGTAACAGTCTTAAAAAGTCCAGAACCCCACAGCAGGGTTGGCATTTGGGAATGTATAACAAAGAGAGTACTTAATGCCTGATACCTGAAGTTTAGCCTCTGCCAGTGGGACCATTCTCAGGAGGGAGGGAAAAATGAAGAATGCCCCATCTCTTTTTTCCCAGGCCCGAAATTGTAGGCTAATGATGTTAGCCAATCACAAGTCCCTTACATCACTAGTTAAAGGTTCAATGGTGAATCTCATCCCATCATTTTTGCTTTCTTCAAGACTGAAGGGGGCAAGTTTCTATTTTTTCCTCTATTCTTCAATGGAAAAACTCTTGAACAAGAACAAGCACACTTTCTAAACCAAAGGGCCTTTGCGCAGGGATTTTGAAAATATTACGTGTTTTATTGTCTAACTTCTGGAAGAAGTCAGAGATCCTCACAGCTGTGTGCTTAGAAACAACAGGCAGTCGTCACAGTCTGTTGATACTATGGGGAAAGAGAGGAAGAGAAGGAGGGAGGGGAGGAGAGGGAGAGGAGAGTGAGGCAGAGGGAGAGAGAGAAAGGGATAGGGAGGGAGGGAGGAGACAGAATGGGGAAGTCAAGTCTGAGAATGTCTGCCTCAGGAGAGGATTTTTACCAAGGACAAAAGCCTTTGTACATGCTTCTCCTTCTGTCTGGAACAACCTTCTTTCAATTAAGTTTTCACTCAACTCATTCCAAAACTCTCTGTCAAAATTCAGCTAGGGGCTTCCCTGGTGGCGCAGTGGTTGAGAGTCCGCCTGCTGATGCAGGGGACACGGGTTTGTGCCCCGGTCCGGGAAGACCCCACATGCCGCGGAGCGGCTGGGCCCGTGAGCCATGGCCGCTAGGCCTGCGCGTCCAGAGCCTGTGCTCCGCAACGGGAGCAGCCACAACAGTGAGAGGCCCGCGTACCACAAAAAAAAAAAAAGTTCAGCTAGACATCTCTGCTTTTCAACAGTCATCAAATACATGATGGGCCCACTCTACTCTGGCATTATAATAGGTAGTGGGGATACAGAGGGGGTTACGGCCTCAATTCTTCTGCACTCATGAAGAAGCCTAACAAATTCCAATCTCCTCCTCCACCTGGAAGCCTTCTCTCACTTGTGAAGGCTAAGTTTAAAGCTCACGGCCTGAATGTTTCCATAGTATTCTGGGTTTATTTTTCTGTCACAGATCATTTTATTATAATCATCTGTTGACCTATCTCTTCTATTAGACAGAAGCTCTGTAAGGGCTGGGACTCTGTTTTATTTCTATCCCTTCAAGACCTAGACTTTGGTCTGGCAAGGTCAATAAATATATTTTTAATTAAAGAAGGAACAAAATAAAAAAAGAGTGGTTTGAGATGGTCTAACTGCCTTTTTAAAAATAAAAGAAGATGTAGATTAGATACTAGAAATAAATCACACATAGCAATAATTTTAGATATTTCTATCTGTGAATCACAAATAATGCATATCATATACTATAAAGCTCTACAAAGTTAAAGATCCTGCACATATCTTAATTAAACAATAAAATTCACACCAACATTTCATAGTACTTCTGGCATTGTTATAAATAATTCAGAATCATAGGAAAAGACTGTAAGGATCAGCTGAGTACATGAGAGAAAGAGGAAAAAGGAGGGAGAAAAATAATTTGGTAATCAAAAATTTTTAAACGAAAAACTAAATTCCTTACAAATTATTTTGCCTATTTTTCTTACTATAGCAACAAAACAGTACAGTAGAATAGATATTAAAGTAGCACAGAAAGGCAATTCTTTCCTTTAGGAATGCTTTCCTTATAACTCTTCATATCTGGTTTCCTTCGACTGAATATGCTATAAATATTAAAGAATAAAAATATCACTATTTAGGGTATACATTTTTTAAATACAAAAGCAAAGGCATTACCCTATTGCCCAATCTATCTATACAACTGACCACATGTAAATGAAACACTTATGTCAGTGTTTTAAACCATCTCTGGATAGCAGTGAAAAATAGTAAGCTAAATTAAAGTAGTCTTTATGGATATATTAGTCGTTTATTTCATTAACAGATAAATCCTGAACTTGGAAAAATCAACCATTATATATTTCTATATATATTGAGGCCTTTGTTGGTAATTTCCATAGACCCAATTTAATAAAGTGATCCTATATATAATATATATTCATTTTTTCAAAGGGTATCTGCATTTATAATGTGAGCTAATGCTGTAACAGACATCAATCTGGCAGAATTAGAAACAGAGCAGGGAGGCAGGTGTGGCCAGAAAAGAGCAACAGGAGGAATCCTTCTGGTTGTGTACCTTGACTGTGGTGGTGGATACATGACCTACAAATGATAAATGTCACACAAAACTAGAAACACACACACACAAATGAGTAAAAGTGGGGAAATCTGAAGTAGATTGGTGGATTCTGTCAAGACATTGGAACGAAGAGGCTAGAGGACAGCACCCAGAGCACAGAGAAGTACTCCCAGTGAGGGACTAGGCCCTGATCAAGGTACTGGTTACAGGTGTTCTGCTGGATATCAAACCTAGTTATTGTACTAGTGTTTTGCAAGATGTTACCCTCAGGGGAAACTAAATAAAGGGTAGATGGGATCTCTCTGTATTATTTCTTACAACTGCATGTGAATCTATAATTATCTGAAAATAAAGAGTTTAATTTAAAAAACTCAATCTGGCACAATCCACCCAATTTTCACAACACTTCACATCCCAACATGAGATATACTCACTCCCTTCCCCATAATCCCCAGAGTCTCTTCATAATTACAGCATTAGTTCAAAGTCCAGGATCTAATCATCTAAGTCAGGTCAAGATGCAAATAATGTTCTTGGGTTCTGCATCTTGAATACAATTCTTCTCAATACAAAGACCTGTGAACTAAAGAGACAAGTTATCTACCTCCCACACATCCAAAATACATAGTTTTCCAGGATACAATAATCACAACAGATACTTCCATCCAAAAAGGTGCAGGTGGGGGTAGGGTCTAGGGGGCATGTAAATGTCATGGGTCTATAATAATTCTAATATCCAGCAGGGCACATGTAACCAGTACCTTGATCAGGCCCCAGTCCTACTGAGTGGGAGTATTTCTCTGTGTTCTGGGTTCTGCCCTCTTGGTTCCACCATCTGAATCACGTTTCCTTTTCCATAAAAAAGAAGCCCGTGTTTGTAACTGAAAACTTTTCTCAGCTTTCTTTCTGCCTACAGAGATCCAAAAGTCTCTTCATTTTGTGTTGTTTCATTCCAAGTCCAGGCTGATATAATTGTTTTAAAAATTTTATAGGTTTCTTTTGTATCGATTTATGAATCCACTCATTCAGGCAAAAGCCATGCCCACAGATCTCTTTAAAATAAGTCCTTCTCAACCTTGGGCAATCTGTGAGGCTGCTGTGGGACAAAGCCCTTTGATTCTTAGAAGCTCGTTTGTTTAACACAGAGGAACTAGAAGGCACATCCTTAAGATAGTCGAAGAGCTTTTTGTGTGTCTTTTTGAGGACCACCTCAAATCTTTCTGAGATCTTAAAAAAGATTTTATAGTTGCACCTAAGTTTCATTTTTGCCTTGAGACCACATTTTCCTAACTTTATTCTGGATTTGATATTTGTTCTGAGGCCCTTTCTTACTTTGAGAATCCTTTGCAGGCTGGAAAAACTGTCCTGGACCCTTCATATTTCCTCCAAATTCTGCATGAAAACAAGAATTCCTTTTTTAGCTCATCTCTCTCCATCCATATCTCATGAGATATACCTAAAAGAAATGGCTGACAACACTTTAGACATTCTGCCTGGAAATCTCCATTGCCAGATCTATCAGTTAAGTGTATTTTCTCGTTTCCATGCTACTCTGAGTGACAGTTCTGCTAAACTTTCTGCCACTAGATAATAAAGGTCTTCTTATTTCCAGCTTCAAATAATATTGTCATCACTTTCTTTCAAGCCCTCACCAGCCATCACCATGAATCCCTTCCAGGTTTCATGAATAGTCTTCTCCACCCACTGGCTTGTCCCATGTACTTTTAGCTTATGTTACAGCAGCACCCCACTTCCAGATAGCGAATTATGTTCTGATTATCTATCGCTGTATAACAAACCAAATTTAGTAGCCAAAAAAATAATAACCCTTTTATTTTGCTCATGCATTCTGTAGTTCAGGACTTTGGACAGTGAATACCAGAAATGGCTGTCTCTTCTGACTCCATGATATCTGGACCTCAGTTGTGAGATCCAAACAGCTAAAATTAAACTCTATTAGCTAAATGTCTATCAGAAATAAACATGGTACATTAGCTTGCATAATCTTGCTTATATTTTTTTTAAGCAGGATAAGCTCAATTTGGCCACAAGGCTACCATGAGTTCAATTCCAGGTAAAATGGCAACAAAGGCCTTAAAAATTAAATGTTTTGATTATAATACAAAACAAAATAAAGCTTAACTGCTTTAAAATTTAAATATTTCATACAGATAGGCACTGATGATCAGATCTTTTTAATGACATCATTGACCATGTAAAGTGTTATAAGACACACTGTATTTTCCATTGCAAATTAAAATATTACCTGAGAAATCTAATAGCAACCACTCGAAGTTTTCAATATGATAAAAATTTACTTTTAATATTCTGGACCAGTTTAATTAAACAGCATTTTTTCTTCCCCTTAAAATGAAGTAAAGAGATATCAAGAACTCATGAGATAATAAATTATTTTTAATAAATCTGATTGTTTACCTATATATTTAAATTGAAGAGTTATTTTTTTCATTAGGTCACTAGTCTAATATATAAATTAATCTCTGACTTTCAGAACTTTCCTAAATATGAAGGTCTTGCTTCTGATTCTTACTCTCTTTCTCTCTGGTTCATTATATAGAACTAAACTTTTAAAATTTTATTTTATTAAGTAGAAGTTATATTCTTATTCTTTATTTTATAAGCTGATCCTCAGGATGATTCATTAACAACAAAAAAACTCCTCCTTTTTAAATAAAAATTACAGAAATAAAAACCTTAAACTGAATTACCGTTTACCCTCCTGAATTTGTTTTAACTCTGATTAAATTCATTGATTCTCCCCAACAGAAAGATGGTTCTTATGTTCTTATTCTTGACAGCACCACTGTAGTAAAATAAGTATCTACCTACTATTTACTAAAGGAAAAAACATGCACAATTTTTTCTCTACAAATATTTAATGACAAGATCTATTATTCACTCTTTAGCTTTCTAATTAACTTCCATTATTAGTAAAAATAAATAAGGTTTTACAGAAATCACAGGTGAAGTGAAAAAAAAAACCCTAAATTTCTTTTTTTAATCTAAATTAATCAACCCTAGTTCCCTAAGCACCTCCCTTTATTGCTAGTGTAGTCTTCTGATATGAGTAAGGAAAGCATTGGGTGCTGTTTGTTCCTGACAGGTACTAACAGCCCATGAGATCTACACACACAATTACAGAAAACTATATATAATTATCACTTCTTAAAATTCCTAAAATAAGGGAAAAAAATCCTTCTGGCTCTTTTTTATTTCAAAGAAAATTACTGAGATAATTTTTTTCTGTTTCAATCTTACTATTACTTTAACTCCATGAAAATTTTTTTAAAAAGAAGAAGGGAAAGTATTTTAATCAAATAGTCTAAGTGAGAAGCAAATCAGGTAGAGCACTGACAGGCAATCTCATATTTTATTTTATCTTTTTACAGAGTTGATGTACCATACTATATAAGTTACAGGTGTATGACTTGGCCATAAAAAAGAATGAAATTTTGCCATCTGCAACAACGTGGATGGACTTGGAGGGTATTATGTTAAGTGAAATAAGTCAGACAGAGAAAGACAAATACTGCATGATATCACATATGTGGAATCTAAAAAATAAGGCAATCTCGTATTTTAAATCCATAAAGTGAACAATTTACTAACACTGGAGTAGTTAGGAAGGTCCTTGCTAATGAGGCAGAATTTGACTTGTATACTGAATGACAGGAGAGCTTGCAAAGGCAGAAGCAAGGGTAAGACGAAGGCCTACCTTTTCCCACTGATGGAAACTGTTAAAGTTGATTACTATTTAATAGAACTTAAATTTGGAAAAGGAGACTTGAGAGTTTATTCAGATAGCATCTGTAAAACTGATCTGAGCAAGTAGGTCCCTGAGCAAGGGCACCAATCATTTTTGTTCTAGAAATGAACATCTCTCAGATAAGACATAGGAACTCCGTAGATGCTCCAACCGGATGCACAACTTTGACATAAGAAAATATAGGAGCCGGCTAAAGGTAACTGAAGGGAGCTAGTAATAAAAGGCAGAAAGCTTCCCTCACAGTAACACCTGATGTTAAACCTCATTAGCGCTGAAGAAACTAAGCCTAAACATTCATTAAGAACACAAAAGCTTAGTTACTCTCAAAGGTAGAATTAGCCTGAAAGTCCCAGCAAGTGGACAGGTGATGGAAAACTAAGCATTAAAAGGTAGTGGAAGAGCCAGGAGGAGAACCTTTGAGTGTCAGCTAGGAAGTGCCCTCCTTATTTATTTTGCCCTCTCAGAGAGACCACCTGGAAAGTGAGTGGCTTCCAAGGATACCACGAGTTCTAAAGAACTGGGCAGTGGTGCCAGCTCAATCCTTTCTTGGTTTGAACTTGAAGAAGCGTGAGCTCTCATCCAGTCAAGAGAGGAGAATAATTCCCAAATAAGAAACTTAAAACACCCCTACCCACTTCACTCTCCCAACAACCCCTCGGAAAAAAATAAAATAAAATAAAATAATAAAATAATAAAATAAATAAATAAATAATCAGGAATGTGGACATGGAGGTAAAACCAGGGAAGTTCCATTTATATTTCAAACAAAATCTTGTGGAGATTCCTAAGTCTCTGCAAACTCCCAGTGTTTGTTTAGTTACTTCCTGTATGTCTCTGTAGCGAATGAAATGAAAACTCTAGACATAAAGAAAGGACTAGGCACTGTGGGAGAAAAAAAACTGACAAAGGAAAATGGGAAGAAAAAGTCAAAGGTTATAGTCATGGTTTGGAAAAGACAGAAGGGTATGCAGGTAGGTGGCCTGTGATGGAACAGGTCTCCAGATTTAACTTACAGAAAGCTCCCAATGTTCTTTCATGAGGATACTCCAGGTTAGAGCAAAAAGGAAGTTAGTCTGGTTATGTGGTTACGTGTTGATGAAAATGCATATAGAAATTATGCTCATAATTTCTAATACACATTAAATTAAGATATACTATTGTAAGCAATACAGAAGTCACTTTGTGATAGCTAAAAACATTCCATTTCCTTTCTGTATTTGGGCTTTTGTCCATATCATAATAAAAAATTATAACTTCAACTCTGAAATATTTTTCTTCATTTTCTCTTTTCATATCTCTCTAAAGGCTAACAAAGAAAGGATGATGATCAGGAAGAGGGATAAGATAAGGTGATAAACAGGATAAGGTAATTATCAAAGGAAAGCAAGAAGAAATATTGACTGGATCACATATAATGTTCCCATGGAAGTGGGGGCACGTAGTTTAGAAACAGCATGCATGAAGAATGTACATTCTTTCATCAAATATTGAGTACCAATTAAGTACAAGGCATTAGACTACCAAGTTGAACATGATGGATTTTTATAGTCTTCACGTATGCTCACCTCCTTTAGGTATGTGAATTTTTACACTGCTCTTTATTTAACAGGCAACTCAATACATGCTTGCTAAAACAAAGTTTCAACAAAGAAGGAAGGTGAATATATTGAGATTTCCCTACCTATTAATCTGTTTCAAAAACTTCTGGAAGAAGCCATGGATCATTTAAGTCCACTTAGCTTTCCTCCAAATTTGAATCTACTCTCCCCCCAATCCAATTCATGACTGCTTTCTAAAATGAAATTGTGGCCTATAAAAATCATTCAGGCATTGACATAGCTGGAGTCTCAAAGTCTTGCTTCAAAAACCATAAACAGCTTTTGAATATCTTAGGAACTCAAGATAGTACCTTAACACCAAACACATTTTATTAGTTGCCCTAGGATACAGAGTTCACATTGGACACATCCAGATATAGTAAACAGATTCGGTAAATTTACTGGGATATGGAACACACCACTCATGCCATCTAAGCCAGACTAGCTAGTGTGGTAAGTATTTACCTCTCATTGTATCATATTTTTCCCCATCTTAATGCTAGTCCCTTCCTTTCTATCACTCCTAAGTGTATTTCTTTCCAAATTTCTATCCCCAGGCCTCTGTTCTTATTTTACCCCTATTCCCTCATTAATTTAACTCACTTTTATAGCTGAACTGTCTTTCTTCCTTCCAAATTCCAGATTTCTGCTAAAAGCATCACAAGTCTCAGTTCATTAGTCATGTTAACTACAAATTATTTAAAAAATTTCTCTCTTCCTCAGTGCTTACAACTAGACAATCTCATCTTTTTAATTCTTCATTTTCATTCTTAATTTTCCATTTCATTTGCCACCATGCTAATTCAAGGGCTTCTCAGCTCACATAAGACTATTAGGATAGCCTCCTCACAGTCTCTTATCTTTAGCCCTTTTCCCTTCTTCAGCTCCTCTTACACAATGCCCTCAGATTAACTGTCCTAAAACAGAATTTACTATTTTTTGAATATGCTTGAAAAAATGACTCTCGAGTGCAGACAGAACAAAGCTTTCATCCAGTATAGTTGGAAAAGAACTCCATGAAAATTTTTGGAAAGCCTGAGTTTTCCAGGCTAAACCTCACTCAGTTTTTAAACAATGGCATGTCATATCCTTTGTGTCTCTGAGTACCGAGTTCCTTATCTAGTAGAATAACTAGGTCAGCCCAAATAAGCAGTTTTCAAACTTTTTTAAAGTTTTTGGATTGTTTTGGATTCTGACACTGTGAATATATAAAAGAGATTTTAAAAAAAGAAGAAGGTTGCTTATTCAAGCGTTTTACCAAGAGCCCTTGGGAGAGAGTTCTTGAACCCTGCAGGGGTAGAAGGGAGACAGATGCAGAAATAGCTGTTGTAATGCTGTTGGAACATGATGAAGATGTGAACTAAGGTACCTGCACTGTGATCAGAGAGGAGAAGACATGTGTAAGAAATGCTTAGGCAATGGAATTGACTGGTTTTGATGACCACTTGACGATAACAAGGGAGCTTAAAAGAGGATTCATTTATGGCATAGGTAACTAGTTCAATCGAGTTTCCATTTAATAAGAAAGAGAAAATAGAAGGAACTGGGAAAAAGTAAAAACTGAGCTGCTCTGGTTAAAAACAGAAAGAGGCCAAGGGCCTTCTGGTAGGATTCTCTCCCTCTCACTCCTAGGCACCATATGGGCCTTCCACTGCACCTCAAGATTCCAGGGAACTCAGCATGAAACCACTGAAAAGGATGATTTCACAGTTTCCTTACAGCTTTAAAATGCTACCATCTGTTAGCTAAGCATTGATCCCGTGTTTGATTTTTCTACTCTGGTCAAACAGCTCTTCTTACCATTCCTTAAACATAGTCTACATTGTTCCAACATCAGCCAGTTTTGAAACATCTCCAAAATAAATTCATGAATTTCATATCCCTAATAGAAAGTTAGAAATGCATGTTATTTTTGAAAGTATATTTCTGTTGTTTATGTTATGATGCTATTGACAACATAATCACAGGCAGTGCAACATCTGCATCAAAAATAGTAAATTAAGGCCTTTCCATCTTTATCTTTCCACATTCACCAGAAATTAGACTTTAATAAAAATGAATACATCAGTGGGAGGAAAG
This sequence comes from Delphinus delphis, assembly GCF_949987515.2. Taxonomy (NCBI): domain Eukaryota; kingdom Metazoa; phylum Chordata; class Mammalia; order Artiodactyla; family Delphinidae; genus Delphinus; species Delphinus delphis. Next base: position 108,556,708 of record NC_082685.1, on the reverse strand, counting down.
GGGCTTAAGATGAAGTTCCATGAAAATACATACTTTGAAATATAAATAAGGTCAGAGCTGTTTTGTTTCTTTATCTCTTTTCCATATTAGCTTCTTCATTTATTTCTTTATGAATTTCATAATGTCTATATAATGCAGTAAATTATTGTAAAAGATATTTAAGTAAAGTAGAATTCTTTCACAATGCTTTATAGTTTCCTTGATTGTCTCCCTTTATTCATGTTTCGCGTCGAATGACTGAAATAACATATTCCCTACCAAGAAATCTCAGGATCAAAAGAAATGGGGAAAATAGCTAATAGTTATTAGCAGTACTTAGATGCCACCCAGAAGCCATCCTAGGCCGATGGACAAGTTGATAAGACACACGTGTCACAGGTAAAGTGGCAAATGTACTTCTTCAAATCAACACAGCTTGCACAAAAACAAAACAAAATAAACACCTTACACTATAAGGAATATAAGGTGGTTTACACTGTTTATATATGGCAAAAGAAATTAAATTGGATCCTACAGGAAATGAAAACAAGGGTAGAAATAATATGGCAGATAAGAATAAGGCAAAAAATGAATCTCATTACAGTGGTCCCTAGGTATCCACAGGGGAGTGGTTCCAGGATCCCCGCAGATAGCAAAATCCGCAGACGCTCAAGTCCCTCACATAAAATGGCATAGTGCAGTTCGCTCTCTGTAACCGCAGATGTGGAACCTGCATATTCAGAGAGCCGTCTGTATGTCCCTACCTGTTGAGCTGAACAACAGCCTATACAGTACTGACTGACAAATGTTAATATATACCTAGGATAGTTTTTATCATCTTAATGAATTTTAAATATAACTTTATTTGTTCCTAGCCTATTAAGGACTCTAGTTTACATAGACTGTTTAGGAGAATTATGGCCCAATGTGAAACTATTCATTCATTTGAGCATTTACTAATTATGTCTCTATATGCCAAAAATTAAATATATATCAAAAGTTATGTGTACTTACTCTCCATATTCTTACCTATTTCGTTCCATATTCTTACACATCTATAAATTTTGACTGGTCTAGCAATATAATGCTATCTCTACATGTACTTTACTATTTGATGTTTCAGACTTCTTGAGGAAAGATCTCTTTTGCTAGATAAGCCCATAAGCATAGGGACTACATCTGTTTTGTTCACCACTACATTCCCTAGAGCCATGCCTCCCAAGATAGAAAGCCTCTGCTACCTGCTTTGATCCACTTATGTCTTTACAAGTTGCTCTTTTATCTAAATTTGTTTTAAAATACAAAGTGAATAAAAGTAGTATTAAATTACCTTCCTGCAACTACATATTCAGTTATACTAAAATAAGAAATGATAAACACTTATTAGGCAATATTTTATTTAATGATTCATTTATGTAAACACCAAACATAATTTGAACATCTCATGTCAGGCACCCTGCCAGGTAAAGAGCATGAAAAAGATAAATAAGACAAAGTCTATTCCTTGAGGAAGCTCACAAATTATTAGAGAAAACATTCTATTACAAAAATCTAATATATAGGGATATTCAGGATATACACAGAGGATGTTACAGGATAATGGCAAAGAACGCACCTAACTTGGCAGTAGTTTCTACACAAGTATTGATATTTTCCTAAATAATATGTAATTATCTGTAAAAAAAAATCTTCACAACATATAAAAACATTCTTCTCATATTATTTTATTTACATAATATATGTCTGTTTATATCTTTTTTAAAAAGCATACCATCGCTATAAACCTGTAACATAATCCTTTCCAAATGTTACAAACACTGTCTTAGGCAAGAATACAAAAACCAGCCACATGTTATCAACAATTATGACTCAAGCCTATCACTCTACCTGAACATCTGAATGATGTGAAACATTTCCAGCTTCCCAACTAACAGACTACTTCATTCTGTTAACATTTGTTTAACATCTATTACTTGACAGACTCTGGGGAAGAACAGGTCTGATCTTTCCTGCTCTCAAGAGCTCATTGTAATAATGTTATTCCATTACCGTCACACTGCTAAACCAATAATATATTTTGACTCTATCTTTGCTTTAGGACAATTAAGGAATCTTCTCTTCATACCAGAGAACTAAAATTATAATCACGGTATATGTTTTTCATTAAAAGTTTAGTAGTATATGTTGATATTTTTGCTAAATATTTTGGAAATAAATGAAATCAGAAATAAATTATTAAATAAAACAACTCATGTTAAGCTGTAACAGGAAAAAAATCCAGTAAACATTAACTAGCTCCACATAAAAGCATTGCCTGTGATTTCGGAGTAAAATAAAAACAACAGTAATACGGAGAAAAGGAAAGCTAGTCCAATAAACTTTACAAGCTACCAGGTATTATTTCTAATCACTTGAAATGATGGTTTACTTTTTAATCATAATATTGTAATATATAATAATAATTTTATAATTTAGATGAACCTGGTTTTCATTCAGGATAAAAATAACAGGGCCAAGCTAGGTATCCCCCAGCTATATGGCAAAATAATTATAGTAAAATCTCTCTCTTCTCTTATAAAATAAATTCTTAATTACTAAACTTTCCTCCGTCATTCCTGATCTTATTCTCTACTCTCCTCTAGATAATCAACAGGTAGACATACTTCATAGAGTCTGTCATAGCAGAGAAGAAACAAACACAGATTTCTTTGGAGACCATCCCTAGATTTTCTGCCATCAGCTCTTAAGGATGAACCATAACAATGTCTGGAAACACATTAGAACTGACTGTGCATATTCTTTTTCTAAAGTTAATTATTGTAACTGTTTTAAAATCTTGTTATTTTAAAATAAAAAAATACAGAAAGCCATACAAAATAAACTTGTGGCATTATGAAATTTTATAAAGCAAACATATCGTTATTGTAAAGTAACCACCACTGTGGTCAGGAAAAAAAGAACTTTGCCAGCCATCTCAGAAGCCACGGCCATGAGCCCCATCCCAATCATAACCTCTTCCTATCTCTCAGAAGGAACTATTATCCTGACATGTACAGTAATCATTTTCTTGTGATTTTTATAGCTTTGTCATCCAAAAGTGCATCCCTACATACTATTAATTGCTGATTTCTAAAGGTATAATTATTTTACATTTGGTACTCCATATGGATGCTAAGTAGTTAATATATTTTAAAATATAAATGCAAAGGTCAATATGACCCAGCAATCCCACTACTGGGCATATACCCTGAGAAAACCAAAATTCAAAAAGAGTCATGTACCAAAATGTTCATTGCAGCTCTATTTACAATAGCCCGGAGATGGAAACAACCTAAGTGCCCATTATCGGATGAATGGATAAAGAAGATGTGGCACATATATACAATGGAATATTACTCAGCCATAAAAAGAAACGAAATTGAGCTATTTGTAATGAGGTGGATAGACCTAGAGTCTGTCATACAGAGTGAAGTAAGTCAGAAAGAAAAAGACAAATACCGTATGCTAACACATATATATGGAATTTAAGAAAAAAATGTCATGAAGAACCTAGGGGTAAAGCAGGAATAAAGACGCAGACCTCCTAGAGAACGGACTTGAGGTTATGGGGAGGGGGAAGGGTGAGCTGTGACAGGGCGAGAGAGAGTCATGGGCATATACACACTAACAAACGTAGTAAGGTAGATAGCTAGTGGGAAGCAGCCGCATGGCACAGGGATATTGGCTCGGTGCTTTGTGACAGCCTGGAGGGGTGGGATAGGGAGGGTGGGAGGGAGGGAGACGCAAGAGGGAAGACATATGGGAACATATGTTTATGTATGACTGATTCACTTTGTTATAAAGCAGAAACTAACACACCATTGTAAAGCAATTATACCCCAATAAAGATGTTAAAAAAAAAAATCATCTTAAGTGTTTCCTCTCTTTTTCTTTTTCTCACAATAAATATGAACAGGGTGATTTTTTGAGGAAAAAGATATTAATTAACACTGCATCTATAATTATTTGGCAAATAAAATAATATGGTGACAAAAATCCATATTCTAAAAAGGCAATGATTAGAAAACAAACCAAAAAAAATTAAAAACCAAAAGCCAAAAGTGTTTCTGGGATAATTATTACCAAAAAAGTTATTAGAAATTATAGAATGGCTCAAAATTACATCTATTCAGTTTGTATATCTCTCTTTTAGTATGTGCATTTACCAAAAAGGTCTTTCCTGAGCAGTGCTAAATATGCTTATGAATATAACATGGTTACATGAAAACATATGAGGCTAAAATTTAAATTTTATTTTACTAAAATTTTTATTTTCTAATTTTATTTTATTTTTTAATTTTATTTATTATTTTTTTTTTGCGGTACGCAGGCCTCTAACTGTTGTGGACTACCCTGTTGCGGAGCACAGGCTCCGGACGTGCAGGCTCAGCGGCCATGGCTCACGGGCCCAGCCGCTCCGCGGCATGTGGGATCTTCCCAGACCGGGGCACGAACCCGTGTTCCCTGCGTCGGCAGGCGGACTCTCAACCACTGCGCCACCAGGGAAGCCCTATTTTCTAATTTTAGAAGAAAGATTAGAACTCACTGTAAGGTGAAATTTAATCTGCTTTAAAGTAACTTTCCTGTATATAAAGTTAACTACAGATATTTGGAAAATACAGAACTATATAGATAAAAATAAAAATCATGCATAATCCCAGTATCAAAAGATAATCACTTTTAACACTTTAGCCTATTTTTTAATTAAAAGGATTATTCATAATTTACCTCATTATGCCTCCACTATCTCTTGTTTTAAAAAATGGTTCTGAAGAACCTAGGGGCAGGACAGGAATAAAGACACAGACGTAGAGAATAGACTTGAGGACATGAGGAGGGGGAAGGGTAAACTGGGATGAAGTGAGAGAGTGGCATAGACATATATACACTACCAAATGTAAAATAGATAGCTAGTGGGAAGCAGCCGCATAGCACAGGGAGATCAGCTCGGTGCTTTGTGACCACCTAGAGGGGGGATAGGGAGGGTGGGAGGGAGATGTAAGAGGGAGGAGATATGGGGATATATGTATATGTATAGCTGATTCACTTTGTTATAAAGCAGAAACTAACAAACCATTGTAAAGCAATTATACTTCAATAAAGATATTTAAATATATATATATATAGAAAATGTATAACTGAATCACTTTGCTCTACAGCAGAAATTAACACATTGTACATCAACTATACTTCAATAAAATAAATTTTAAAAAATAAAAGAAAAAAAAGTAGTTTATCTTTCATTATCCATTCAATCTCATAGATAAGTAAAGACTAGAAAATAATGAGACTATTTTTTAAACATATCAGAATTTATACATGCAAGTATTTTTTTACTCTGAAGATGCAGCTAATAAAGAAAATATTTTTCAGAATGCTTCCTTGAGAACTACCTTGAAATTCGGTAGGTATACATACTAATCACTATCTCAGAAATGGTTCCCAGTGGACTCTAATATAGCAATATTATGTGACAATTTTACCAAACTCTTAGTGTTTGTTCCTGTTTTCTTCCCTGAGTCTTTCAAACTTCCATATTTACACATTAAACATGAATTATGTTGATCATTTTCAGAAATTGTCTACTATTAAGAATTCAGGAAATCCTACCCATGAAAATTACCATAAAAGTTTGCTACAGAAAACAAATGCATTTCTAAAAATCCAATTGCAATATAAGATTCTATAAGTCAAACTCTATCTTTTCAGCAACCTCCATTTGAAAAAATTTAGAGATGTATTACCATTAAAAAATAAATTGACTTAAAGGTATAATAAAAATGCCACCTAAGAAATCAAATCTCTTAAAACTAATGTTTAAGATAAAATTATGAAATATCTGATAAAACATGTACTAATTCATAACAAATTGTAAAATCCAAATACTGACTTTTTTCTAAACTACATTTTCTTAGGACCAAATTACATGGTAAGGGGTTATTCTTCCTATAAAATCTAATTTCACTCCTACCTCTGGTCAATGCTCATTTTCAAAAACCTTGAAATATTTAAGTGGGTTTCTAAAGTGAGTACTCTCTGAAATACTGAAAGCACCTTATGGATGCAAAATGATTACGATTACGATGATGATGATGGCTATGACAACAACGATGATGATTTATCTATGCTTCTAAGAAGGAGATACTAAATTAGTTCAGTGTTCCCTATAAGATCTCCATGGTGAACAGAAGGCTGCATCTTTCTATACAATGGAATTTTGAAAAAGTACTTATGTAATTAATTTCTTAAGATGTAGATCCACAAACATTGTACGTCCTTTACAGCAGAACACTGATACTATCTAATGCCATCTAGTTGTCAAAATCAGTGGTTATTTAAAAAACTTTTCCCATTACTGGCAGGCCAAACCTAGGCAAGTCTTTCTTGATGTAAGAGACGGATGAGATGAGTATCTCACTCTAGCCAGAATCCTTACACTCTTCGTGGTTGGATCTCTGCTTTACTTTACAGCCATTACCCAAAGGTGAAAAAGGAGAAGGAGATTGTTCAAATAAATGCTGTGTCCTGGGCCCTGCCTTATCTGCCTTTTCTGTACTTCTTCTTTATATGCAGCAGCATCTCTTTCACTCACCTTGTCCCCAAGAGCTAGTGTTTACCACAAAGCAAGCTTTATAAGTACAATCAATATCAGATGAAGTAATCACAAGCCATCTCACTTTAATCAGTTTGGTATACGTTTAAAGTATTACACAGTATTACAAGATGCCCAAGATTTTCACTTCTCTTAAGTCTGCATACTCTTCCTTGTGCTGTGTTTGGGGTTATAATTCTTCTGGCTAGTTCCACTCTTCAGACTTAAGGCTGAGGTATTTCCTTTGGAAGAACAAGTTCTTTTTCCCTTTTGAGCCCCAGTTCTGGTTTTAAAGGCTGTTTACACAGAATGATGCCTCCCTTCTACCAACTAAACATGTATCCTTCTGGTGAAGTTTAAGGTACTTAAAATCGCTATTTCCTCAGGCTCCAGGCCCAATTCCACTTCCTCCACACCAAGGAAACTGGTTTTCCTCCATCCCAAACTCAATCTGCATGTCTTTTATGGACAGTTCTGCAAACACAGTGTTTTCCCAGCCCCTTCAAAACACAATCTCCTCATTCTTAAATGCTATTTTTCCCTAAAGAAAACCTACTCCCCTGCCACTTTTTTTTTTTTTTTAACAATTCTATTTCCTGATGCCATCAACTCTCTAAAATCACATTTACAGTTCTTCTAAGAAAACACTCAATATACATCACCTAGCCAAGGACAGGCCACTGCTCTTCCTTAAGAATTAAAAAAAAAAAATTCACATTTTCATTTTTGCCCAGACTCTTTTGCTCTCTTATCTTGTATTTCCTTTAATTTACAATAAATTTATTTATGGAACTGAATTCAGTGAAGGGGATATTTAGCCTTATGATGTGTAACTAAAAGTTGCAAAAAAGAATAATGTAATATTTCTATATATTTTTAAAATTCTATATGCAGAAGAGGAACTTTTCACTTATAGAATTCTTATGATGAATTTTGTGGAATAATTACTACTTAATTTTTATAAATCTGCAATTTCACAAATCAGGCACACTTAAAGATAAGAAACACCTTTAACATCCTGGAGTTAGGACTACTCTCTTATCCTAAATTTCTTCAACAAGTCTCACAAACCCATTTTTATTTCACTTTTAAAGTGATGAGCCTACTTCCCAAGACAAAAAGAATAATTTCTTAAGTACCAAAGGAAAAAATGGATGGTCCAATGCATTTTTCAAGAACAGTGGTTAAGAAGAAAACCGACAATATAACTTAGTAAAATTATATAGTAACTTACGTAATCATGGAAGGCTTTTGCTTCACTTGAATGTTCACATGTTTCCCGTCTTTCTGGAGCTGCACAGTAGAGATCCCAAAATACACTAAAAAAGTAATTATGGTAACATTAAGAAAATCATATAATGTCAAATGAGAGATCACAATTCCAAAAATTAGAAGACAAATGTTCTTTACACAAAATGTGTTTTCTTCTTCAGGACAGGTATTTATTTGAAAGATTTAAATACAGACAAGGCTCGTCATGTAATAATAGGGTATAACCCAGCCATTGTTCAGAAATGCTAAGATTTTTCCAAAATGAAAATTTAATTTAAAAAAATTTAGACTGTCATTCTTAACTGTCTATTTACATGACTTAAACACATGATTGAAATAATTATAATACTTTTCACAACTTCCCCATGAAGAATGAAAAGGTTTTAAAAATACCAATTTAAGCATTAAGGAATTAAAGTAACTTTATTTATAAAAGTGGAATTAATTTTTTCAAGATAATTTTGTTGTCCAATCCCCAGACCGATACCCTACCCTGACCGTTAAGTCACACCTGTCAAATAAATATATTTTCTTAAAATATCCTCTGGTTTTCCCTTGTAATTACAAAGACAGGTTAGTAATTTTGAAAATTAAAAAATTCACACTAACTTTCTTTTTTTCTTCCTACTCAAGAACAATGGGAAGAAGCAAGATGGAACTGGTTGAGAAAAAATAATTATACTGCTTACAAAACATATGGCCCCAGTCATCCTTCCATTTATAAAATTAACAACAAACGTGAGCAAGGGATTAAAAATCAGCAAAGCAAATGGCTGAAAGTACTGGCAATAAACAAAGGTAATTTTACTGATCAACAAGTATTTTTTATTATACATTTCCCACTCTATAGAATTGGAAAGTAGGCTAAGCTGAGTGGTTAACAGCACAAGTTTTGGAATAGGACATATTTGAGACAAAAGCTGGCCCTGCCGTTTACTAGCTCTTTTTTTTTTTTTAATCTTTATTGGAGTATAATTGCTTCACAATGTTGTGTTAGTTTCTAGTGTACAACAAAGTGAATCAGCTATATGTATACATATATCCCCATAATCCCCTCCCTCCTGAGACTCCCTCCCACTACTAGCTCAATTTGTTTAAACAGATAGGAATTTCCTCCTCTATACAATGGGGTTGCTGAGAAAATTAAATTATACAAAATAAACACAGGGTCTTATAGTAAGCATATTATTAATAATATCATCAACACTATAATTAGCTTGCACAAAAGCTTAAAATGCATACATATTGTTAAGGCAGGTCATTGGGCTTAGGGCACAGTTAACAATGGTACAATAAAACTTGGTAAATCAAACTGGTCTCTTTGTTTTGACCCTTGAAGTCTCGTTTAACCTGGGTCTCTCTCCTCAGTTAGGATAAAACATTCTGTATGCCTTATAACATAATTAATTCAGTAAAATAAGATTACCCTTAGAGGTGAAAAATATGAAAGATTAAGTACTGGCATTTATTTCCTTTTAAATTTCTACAATAAGCAAGAAATACAAAGCAAACAATGAAGACCAAATTAATTTAAATAAATTTCAATTCCTTTAGGAGAGTGAAAGCAGTTAAAAGTTGTACCTGACCTCCCTCTATCCCTTTTGGGATAAAAAGTATAAGAATTATACACAGACAAGGATACAGCTTAAAGTTTTCCACCTGGATCAGGTGTGTTATGAATTACAGTATATTACAATTATTCTCATTTTCATGTTCTTAAGGAACTTAAAAGCTCTTAAAACCAAAACTTTATAATGGTTGTCTTTAAATTGTATTTAGTTTAACCACAGAATATTATATGCAATATTATGACAATGTTTCTCTTTATGGATTTAATAGAAGGTCAAAAATTTGCAAGAGCCAGATTAAGGATAATAAACCAAATTACTAAAGCAGATAACTTTATATATCGTATTTCTAACAATCCTACGTTACCTATACATTTTTTTCCTTGAATAAAGCTAAAGAAATATATCCTTTTAAACTCATTTATCCAAGGGAGAAATACACGGTTCTACAATAATAGAGACATCAATACTCTACTCTCAATAATGGACAGAACAAGCAGACAGAACACAAGCAAGGAAATAAAGGGCTTAAATGGCACAATAAACCAACTACATCTAATAGACATACACCGTACACTCTAACCAACAAAAAGCACACATGTTCTTCTAAAGTTCACATGGGACATTTTCCAGGATAGATCACATGTTAGGGCACAAATTAAGTCTCAATAGACTTTAAAAGATAGATATCATACAATGTATGTTCTCTGACCACAATGGGATAAAGTTAGAAATCAATAACAGAAGGAAAACAGAAAAATTCACAAATTTGTAGAAATTAAACAACACACTCCCAATGGGTCAAAGAAGAAATCAGAAGGAAAGAAGCTAGCAGAAGGAGATAATAAAGATTCAAGCAGAGATAAATGAAATAAAGAATTAAAAAAAAGAAAATTATTAAACCAAAAGTTGGTTCTTTGAAAAGATCAACAAACTTGACAAACCATTAGCTAATAGACTAAGAAAAAAGAAAGAAGACTCTAATTATTAAAGATTCCACAAAAAACTGTTAGAACTAATAAATGAATTCAGTAAAGTTGCAGGATAAAAAAATCAATATACAAAAGTCTGTTGTAATTTGTGATGTTTGTTTTTGTGAATCTACACTAACAATGAACTATTAGATATAGAAATTAAGAAACAATTCCATTTACAAATACAACGAAAAGAAAAAAATACCTAGGAATATATTTAGCCATGGAGGTGAAAGAGCGATACATTGAAAACTATAAGACATTGATGAAAGAAATTGAAGAAGAAATTAAAAAAAACAGAAAGATTTTCCATGCCACGGATTGGAAGAATTAATATTGTTAAAATGTCCACACAACCCAAAGCAATCTACAGATTCAATTCAATCCCTATCAAAATTCCAATGGCATTTTTCACAGGAAAAATAACCTTAAAATTTGTATGGAACCACAAAAGACCCTGAATAGCTGAAGCAATCTTGAGAAAGAATAATAAAGCTGGAGACTTCCCAATTCCAAACTATACTATAAAGTTATAGTAATCAACAAATACAGACTTTCTCTCTCTACAACTTGACATGCTGGAGACCCAGGAGCTTTTCAATTTCTCTAATCCAAAGCCTGAAACCAAAACACTATCCCTGAAATTGTGGTAGATTGATATTCATGAATAATGCTTTAGATTTACAGTCTCTTTATTCCTAAGCAGAAACAAGTGAAAAATCTCTATTTTAGAAATGAAGAAGATAGAGACTAAATACAGAGAAGCAAAACTTGCACAGTACTGAAATCTTTGTTCTTGTATCATTTTTTATTATTAAAAATTTCCCCACCTAAGTTAAAAGAAAACACAGGATTCCCAGGTTGAGGATCTCATCCAAATACTTTTTTCCTTCTATCCTGAGGATGTGAGTCAAAGTGACTAGCTAGCTTTCAATTTCTCTAGGGAACATAGAAAGCAAAATGGTTGTCAGAGAAGTCTACGAGGGTGGGTAAACATGTCAGATGTGTCCCAGAAGATGGGATGCTAACGTAATTATATAACCTTCATGCCACTGGCAAGATCTAGAATTCTATGAAAATAAAAATTAAAAGAAGACACAAAAAAAAAACCCTGGGGAAGACATTTTTTTCCTGAGGAGCAAGTCATGTTATTATAAGTTCAAGTCTTAAAATAACTAAGGAAGTTACTTCTTATTGACTGTCCCAAAAATACATTATCAATTAATGTTAGCTACTCTTAACCTATATTGAAGAAAACTATCCATTCGTAACGCTCCGGAGGGTGGTGAAATGTACATGTACCTGCTCATCACCTTAGAACTTCCACATACCTGTACTTGTATCATTCCTTAGCACTGCTTAATACCTTCTAAAATGTAAGCATTAAATTTTGCCCCACTATCATAAAATTCTCACATAATCCTGGATTAGTAACAAATTCATATTTTAAAGTATCATCAAAATAGCTTACATTTAATAAGTATGTGCTAAATTCAAGCATCATATACTAAACAGTTTCCATCATTTAATCCTCCTATTATTTTCCCATTTTATAGATAAGGGAACTGAGACTTCAAAAGGTTAAATAATTTACCTAAGTGGCACACAAGTGGCCACACAAGTGCCACACAAATGGCAGAGCTGGGCTCAAACTTTTTATCTTACATTGTTTTGCCTCTAATGTGAGTGTGGTATTAAAAATTCTTATTTCAAAGATGCCTTATATTCTGATTATGGGCAGGTTTATACAGCTCTGGCACCGTGAACACCATCAGCTGTTAAAAGAGTGTGGTAGCTAGATACCTGTCCTGGATGAGACAGCAAACACTTTGTTATCCTACCTTCTACCTCTGTACTCCAACTCATTTCCTGAGTAACCTATGGCAACCACCTCCTCACCCTACCCAAGCTGCCCTGCCAGTGATCCATGGATGCCTCAAGACAGACTGGACTCAGAAAAGACAACTTTTCTGAGTCATTTATATCTACTGTCTGGAATTAGCCACTCATGATGCTCAAAAGGGGGCTGTAATTAGTGTCTTATTAATAGTGGGCCACTAAATTCTGCTTCCTATTTAAGAAATAATATCTGTTACTGAGATGAGTACTGGTTACAATTCAGAAAACTTTAATTCTGAGTTTGATCTTGAGCAAATACTTTTGTTCCTTAGTTTTTTTATGTAAAGAGAAAATATCTGTTATGTATTTTACAGACTTTTGTGCAGATACAAAGATGATTTACACTAAAGTACTTTTAAAATAAGTATGAAGGTATTAAAAGTATTCTAGAAAAGTCTCATAGAGTTATTACGGCCAGAAAGAAAGTTTTCTTATTAAGTAAAATTTGCCTCAATTTCCTTTCTAATCCTTTGCATTTAATGGAAGATTCCATCAGTTTTTTTTTACAATGTCTTCTCCCCACCAAATCTTCCTCTGTATTCCACATTCCTTTCCTACTCTCCCAGACACATTTCGCTTCTCCCCTATAGCCTGACCACCTGTGTTCTTTGCTTTCTCTCTTGCTAATACTATTTATTCCCTTATCACTGTGATTATACTCTTCTTCTATCCTAGTTGTTGCCTACATTGTCTTATATTGATGTTTAGTTTAACTTAATTCAAGTAAATAATTAGCTATGCAATGCCTATTACAGGCAAGAACTAATGGGTAAGAACTAGTCTACCAATTACAAATATTATACCATTCTAGTAAGCCTGCTGACTAATTCCAATGCTATTATTTTCACATAAGTATTTGGTTATTCTTAGCTATACCTGATGGCATCGTTAGATTCTAAAATCATTAGAGTGCTAGCGTGCTGCAAGATTTGACTTTCCACTGCCAAGTGACAGAAACTGGATTCTCGTGATAATCTTAGTTATTAGTTTATTTTCTCTGCAATGTTATCCATATTTAATTACAGGATATAAATACATGAGCCCAAAGTTACTTCAAAAGGTGTTTTACATATAATATTAAATAAAACTGAGTCACAGATTCTGCCATTAAAACTTTAAATAGGAAGTTTCAAAAAGTGCATATTTTTGAATTACACAAATCTAAAAGGACATTCATTTCAGAGGAAAGAAGTTTCTTGGCATTTTTATTTCTGAAATTCATGGAAGAGAGTTGGGAACTTTTATTAAAGCATACTAAGAGGAAATACGCTTTCAAAGGGATTTGATCAAGGTAAATGCAATGAACACAAGAGGGAGGCCAGGAAATATGACAGCACTGCGGCATGGTGCAAACTGGGAAAGAAGAAAAGAAATGATAAGGGAAATCTTATCAAAAACAAGAAAAACAGTTGCAGAAAGTAAAATCACAGACTTTCCTCTATCCCATACTAAAAGGAGAAATTCCCCTCCTCCTCTCTCTCCAAGGCCTTTGCCCCTCATCTCTTCTGTAGTTTATTCTGCATTTTTGTGCATGTTTATTGCTCTTTCGTGCATCTTCAACCTCTCCTACTCTTTTCACCTCAATCTATATACATGCTCAAATCTATTCAATTTTAAAAATAAAAATGTTAGGTCCTGTTCCATTGTTAATCCTGAAACGACTACACACATCACCACATACTTCAACTACTACACACATCACCACATACTTCAACTACTCTCCATAAACCTGGAGCTGGAAAAATGAAATATAACAGCCTTCTAAATTTCACTTTCACTACTCCACTGAAACTGTTCTCCCCAAGACCACCAAAGTTCACTTTACTTCCCGATTCAGGAAAATACTTGTTGTTGTTTTTTTGTTTGTTTTTTTTTTTACTTTTACCTGCTGTAGATTTAATCTCGCCTTTGAATGCCTTTTCTTGTTCCCATACATTATTCTTTCCTGATTACCCTCCTTCCTCTCTAAGTATTTTCTTTTGAGGCTCCTCTTTATCCACCTACACTTAAAGGTTGACTTTCCCCAGAGTCCCAACCCCAGGCCCTGCTCTTACTTGTTACACTGGCAGTTTCACCCATGAACACTCTTTACTACAGTATAGTCTATGCTGATAATTCCCAAACCATTATGGGTCTGTCTCAGACCTACAGATCCAGAGCTCTGACTGTATAGGGCATCTCTCTCTGAATGTGACATAGGCATCTCAAAATTTAATCTGTCAGAGCTAAATCATGGTCTTTTTTCCAAAGCCTGTTGCTCTCTCTATACTCACTCACTCAATCAATGGCATCAGTGTTCATCCCACCATCCAAATCTAAAACTTGGCAACTTCTTCATTCACCTCCAATCTATTCCACTCAGTGTTCACTCTCTGGGGTCCATCACCTAATAACCTTTCAACTGGACAATAGCAACTGCCCTGTAAACTAGACTCTGTCTCTGCTCTCAATCCTCTTCAATCCATGTCTATGGTAATGCCAAGTATCTAAAAGCACAAAGCTAATCATGTCATATACCTTGTTTAAAATTTTTGAGTTCTAGTCCAAAGTCCTTGATGCACTCCAAGACTTCATAGTCTGACCCCTGCCTTTGTTTCTAGCCTTATATTCTATCACTTCATAGTACTGCATCTACAATTCAACTGATCCAAGAGACCTGCCTTTCTTTGAATGCATGAGGATCACTTTTAAGATTTCATGCTAACCATTCCTTGCCCTAAATACCCTTTTCTCACTCAACTTTCAAATCAGCTCAGATTCACTTTCCCTGTGTAGCCTTTCCTACCTCTCCCAAGCTGATGTAAGTATTCCTCCTGTATTGCTATTATAACCAGTATATACCTCAGTTATAATACTATTAATTGTTTATCTCTCCTACTACTTAGTTCCTTGAAGGCAACATAATTTTGCATAGTAAATTTTTGGTGAAAAGGCTTAAACAACAGGAAAACTCCACCTGCAAATATTCTATAAAAGACAGAAGTGAGGGCTTCCCTGGTAGTGCAGTGGTTGAGAGTCCGCCTGCCGATGCAGGGGACATGGGTTTGTGCCCCAGTTCGGGAAGATCCCACATGCCGCAGAGTGGCTGGGCCCATGAGCCATGGCCGCTGAGCCTGCGGGTCCGGAGCCTGTGCTCCACAGCGAGAGAGGCCACAACAGTGAGAGGCCCACGTACCACAAAAAAAAAAAAAAAAAAAGAATAGATAATACATCAGTGGGACGGAAAAGAGAGCCCACAAATAGTCCCATATAAATATAGTCAACTGATCTCTGACAAAGGAACAAAGGCAATACAATGGAGCAAAGATAGTCATTTCAACAAATGATACTGCAACAACTAGACAACACCCCATGCAAAAAAAAAAAGAACGTAGACACTAGAAATCCTTCACAAAAATTAACTCGAAATGGATCACAGACCTAGATGTAAGGTATAAAACAATAAAACTCCTAGAAGTTAACTTACAAGAAAACCAAGATAACCTTGAGTATGGCAATGATTTTTTAGGTATAACATTAAAGGCACAATACATAAAAGAAATAATTGATAAACTAGGTTTTGTTAAAATTTAAAACTTCTGTTCTGCAAAGGGCAATGTCAAGATAATGAGAAGACGAGCCACAGACTGGGAGAAAATATATGCAAAACACACATCTGATAAAAGACTGTTATTCAAAATACATAAAGAACTCTTAAAACTCAACAATAAGAAAAAAAACAACTCAATTAAAAAATGGGCCAAAGACCTTAACAGATACCTCACCAAAAAAGATACACAGATGACAAATAAGCATATGAAAAGATGCTCCACGTCATATGTCATCAGGGAAATGCAAATTAATACAATGAGATACCACTACACACCTATTAGAATTGCCAAAATCTGGAACACTGATAGCAACAAATGCTAGCCAGGATGTGGAGCAACAGAAACTCTCATTTGTTGCTGGTGGGAATGAAAAATGGTACAACCAGTCTAGAAGACAGTTTGGCAGCTTCTTACAAAACTAAACATATTCTTAGCATATGATCCAGCAATTACACTCTTTGATATATACCCAAAGGAACTAAAAATGTATGACTACATAAAAACCTACACGTGGATGTTTATAACAGCTTTTTTCATAATTGCCAAGCTTGGAAGCAACCAAGATGTCCTTCAGTAGGTGAATGAATAATTAAACCATGGTACATCCAGACAATGGAATATTATTCAGCACTAAAAGAAAAGAGCTATCAAGCCATGGAGAAACTTTAAATGCATATAACTTAGTGAAAAAATCCAATCTGAAAAGGCGACATACTGTATGATTTCAACTAAATGACATTCTGGAAAAGGCAAAACTATGGAGACAATAAAAGGATCAGTGAGTACCAGGGGTGGAGGGTGGGTGGGGAGGGATGAAGAGGCAGAGTGTAGACTTTTAGGACAGTGAAAATACTCTGTATATTACTATAATTGTGGATACATGTCATTATACATTTGTTCAAACCCATAGAACGTACACCAAAAATGAACTGTAATGCAAATTATGGACTTTGAGTGATTTAGTGTGTTAATGTAGGTTCATCAATTACAACAACGTACCACTACGGTGGGGAATGTTGATAATGGGAAGGCTATATATGTGTGGAAGCAAGAGGTATAAGGAAAATCTCTACCTTCCCCTCAATTTTGTTGTGAACCTACTGAAAACTACTCTAAAAGATAAATAAAGTCTTAATTTAAAAAAAAAAAAAATCAAAGGGACCACTGAAACAGCTGAAAAAAAAAGTCAGCCCTCTGCTGGATTTAAGGCTCACAGTCATGGCTGGCTACACACAATGATCAGGAAAGCTTAGGATCTGGGCAGTTTCCTGGAAGAGGGGATCCACAGCTTTTCATCAGTTCTCAGAGGACCCCATGACTTCAAAATTATTAAGAATCACTGATTTATATCAACAAAGTAGGCACCTCAAAAGGTACGTTAGTATTGATAGTTTTAGGGAAGAACATTAAAAACACTGAAAATAATGTACCTTTTGCATATGCTAGATTTAAATTAAAATAAATATGGTCTAAAAATATTTATGCTCATTATTTACAATTTCTTTGATATCTCTAAGTAAAAATTTCTTAAAATACCAAAACCACAGAGGAAGAGCTCCCCTGAATCTAACAGCCATAGAAAAAGGAAGGGCAATAGCAGATTTAAGAGCTATACCTTCTGATAGCAAAGACCAAAAAACTAAAGTCTGATGGAAGCAAAAAGCCAAAGTATTCAGTGAGTTTTTATCAACCATTTACAGTACGAGGATAGGTTAAATTCATGAGGAAGGGAGTAAAACAGAAATAGGTGCAAGAAATAGAATTAAATCTATAATGAAAAACTTTAAATCCTCATTTTGTTAACCCACTAATCCAATAGGGACAGACTTCTAAAGTGGTTTCTTGTGTCACTTTGCAGACCTAATAGGAAACATACAAAATATAAGGGTGTCAACAAGTGGGAAACTCAAATACATTCAGCAAATAATTAAGCGTTTCTAGTCTAGATCTAGATATCATAAAAACAGACTATGTAAAATGAAAAACTGACTTTTATACCACTATATGTTACAAGAGGTCAGTCTTAAACCCCAGGAAAACAGCACAATGACACTGCTTAACTGCAGTGAACCGTTGTTCCAAATAAAGGAACAACTCTGAACCAAAGGACTGCACCTGTTCCTGCCATACGTATGCGAGACAAACAAGGGAAACCCACAACCACAACTGACCAAGTGTGGTTCTATTCACCATGGAACTTCTAGTAAAGCACGTTTTCAGGAGAGAGATTAAAAAGATGATGGCTTGAAGTAACGGACCAAGGAAACCATGTGCACGGCACTAGAAGAGAGCTTTTGTTTTTTCTTTTGAATAAGATTCAAATCTTATTCAAGATTCATCTCTCATTTGAGAGATGAATGTATAAAGTACTGAACAGGAAATGCTCCTAACTGAAGAAATTTTTTAAAAATAAAAGAAAAAGAAAAGCCTAACTTGTCCATTTGAATACCTAGACTAACAACTACTGCTGTAGAAAAGTCATATACCCGGGCATACCTGTACCACAATAAAATTTATAAGTTCTGATATCAACTGGGCCTTTAATACTGACTGACCATCTTTGTGTACATTCCTAGTCAGTTCTAGCTCTGAGTCTATATAGAATTATTTCAAACTTTTTTGGACTATTCTCTCTCCTAAAAATTTACCACCATCACCACCACTACCTTCAATAGCCTCGGGTTTAGATGAGGTCACATGGGTGGGGCCCTCATGGGCAATTAGTGCCCTTATAAAAAGAGACACCAGAAAGCTAGTTAGTTAGCTAGCACGTGCTTGGTCTTTCTCTCTCATTCTCTGTTATGTGCTCGCTCTCTCTTTCTCTCTCTCTCTCTCTCTCTCTAACTCTCTAACTCTCTCTCTCTCTCTCTCTCTCTCTGCCATGTGAGGACACAGTAAGAAGGCAGCCATCTACAAGCCAGGAAGAGAGTTCTCACCAGAAACAGACCATGCTCAGCAGCTTGATCTTGGATTTCTAGCCTCCAGAACTGTGTGAAAATAAATTTCTGTTGTTTAAGCCACCCAGTCTATGGTATTTTATTATGGTAGCCAGAGCTGACTAATACAATATCATACTTATAGCTGGAGATTCCACACACTGGTCACAATTCCAGCTTGATTTAATAGAAGTATCTTTAAGTTAAATAACATTAATGCTGGTTTTGAGTTTATTTGTTTTTTATTTTTCTAAGTGCCACCTTTCAGAAAATAATTGTAGAAAATGATAAAGTATAAGTGAGAGGCATGAAATCATAAACAGGTACAGTGCAGGCCTACTGAAATGCATCATCAATCTAGTGAAAATGGAATTAAAGATACTTACCACCACCAAGAATGTAAGAATCCTGGTGGTTCCCCCAATGTGATGTTTTTTTCCCATCTTATCTAAAATGAATAAAAGAGATATTAAATACTTTCCTAATAATACTTCTCACACATATTATAAAGCAATATTTTTTCCATTTAAAATATTATGATAATATATAATATTTTCATATTATTCTTTACTCAAGTTTTAAAAATACTCATTTTATATTGTGATTTGCTGACTGGATAGTTTGAGAGAAGATGCCACCATTATTTTCCTGAATTTGCTTCCCATTGTGCCATAATTTCAGAAGATATTTCAGGATCCTAAGGCACATTAAAATCACCATTATTAACACCAATATGAAAATCAGTTATCACCACTAACCCAGAAATTTGCAAGAGACTGGGCTTAATATGTAGACTCTAAATTATACTCTAAGTATTGAATTTTTTAATAAGTTCCTTATTTGAGGGGATGGGAGTAAGAAGGCATATGACTTTCATAAGAATTTTTAAAAGATGGTGACATAAAACTTTCCAATTATTTATATTTCAGATGAGTTGGAGTTCACTATAATAAACATTTAAAACAAGGTCAATATTCTCAAAATTACAAGTTCTGACTAAATGCCTTTACAAATTAAATTTAAAAACTGGAAAGCTGTGTGGGTGCTTATACAGTGCCTTTTTTAAGCATTGGATCACAGTCAACAGAAAGGATAAAAATCTTTGCATTCAGGGAGATAATAATTTAGTAAGGAAGACAGATCATAAACAAGCAAACAAACAAAAATAGGGAATTGTATTTACATTAGAAATAGAAGGTGACAAATGCTGTGGAGGAAAACAAAACAGTGAAGGAGGATAAAGAGAAAAGGTAAATGTAAGTTATAATTTTAGCTAAGGTGATCCAGCTTTGAAAACAAACAATCCTTATGTATAAGTATATCCTGTAGTTTTTAAATAATTAAAAATATTTAACAATACTCCAATCAATAAAATGTGCCCACAGGCCCTTAACACTACTAGGAAGTAAACAACTATAATTATAGATTTCAAAAAATTCAAGGAATCCTTTCTATCACTTACTATGGAAGAAGTTATCCCAAAAGGATAAAAACCAAAAACATTTAAAAATGAAAACTCAAGAAGTGGCCCTAAATGTAAAAAAAGAAAAAAAATCAAAACCTCTCTAAGGAAGAGATGCAAAACTTAAGTGCAATTAAAATAACTGAAACTGATTACATGTTTAGAGTTCTTATGTACACAAAATATAAACCACTGGGAACCTTGACATAGACAAGTAATTTGCTCTCAAAAAACAAACGAACTTTCTAAAGATTAGAAAATTATATATGTGATAACCAGTTTTAAAAAGAGGGCTTCCCTGGTGGCACAGTGGTTGAGAGTCCGCCTGCCGATGCAGGGGACACGGGTTCGTGCCCCGATCCGGGAAGATCCCACATGCCGCGGAGCAGGTGGGCCCGTGAGCCATGGCCGCTGAGCCTGCGCGTCCGGAGCCTGTGCTCCGCAATGGGAGAGGCCACAACAGTGAGAGGCCCGCGTACCACAAAAAAAAAAAAAAAAAAAAGAGCTAAAACGTGAAACTCTAGCAATTAATGAACTTGAATTTATAAAGTCTAAATGTGATCTATGAACCAGAACATGTTATATAAATGTAAGCCAGATCCTAGCTTGAATTCTCCTAAGCAGTAACACTCAAAAAAAAATTTTTAATCTATACTACCTTTTATCCGATAATTTCAGTTGATCAATATTCTATCTTTTTGGTTCATGAAAAAATAAGGAATGGTACTTAATGAATCTTATGAGAATTAAAACTCTGATGTCCTGCTAAAGTTATAATTTAGTCAGAAACCTGTGTCTCATGTTTCTCTCAATCCTTTCTCTTACCATTTTTTCACTAGTCTTCTTGAAAGGGCATAATAATGGACCTCACAGATGTGCCCCAGACACACTAATATTCCTAACCCCTGGAATCATCCTAAGCATATAAACAGTAAGTTTTTTAAAGCAGTGTCCTTATGTTTCATCTCAGTTCATCCTGACTTTACATAATACAACTGTGAAATAATTAAAAGGAGAATGTGAGATGACTTATGAAGAGTCAAAATAGCATGACTAGCTCTCAGTGCCAGACTGTGCTGGAGGTTGGATTAGACTCACAGTCTAAATGAGTCCCACTGCACCACATCAGCTACTAAGCAGTCTCCTTCCTGTACCTTCACAACTTCCACAACCAATCATCAGCTATTTCAGGAGATAAGGTACTCTAGGAAAATAACTATAAGATTTATATTTGATATGGTCTTTCACAAGAGGAAGTCTGAAGGTAATGCATCTGTATTTTAAACAGTATTACATCTTATTATTCCTAAGAGAAATTCAAAATGTTTCACATACATCATCTTTTTCATCCTCAAACATTCTTTACTATATCATAAGTAAAGTTCATCTTTCTCACTTAAATTGCAAGTCTGTGGCAGAAACAGCTAAAACTTTGGTCCATCATACTGAAGTTAACACAAAACTCCAAAACTCACAGTTATTCAGTGAACAACAACTACCGTTTTAGGTATTTACAAAGAAGAGATGGTTATACATAGGAATATGTTTCCATAGTGAATGGCATTTTTTGCTTCCAAACTAATTACTACTCTAGATATTACTTGTTTAGAGAAAGCATGAGATGATGCTCAAGAAAACAGAACCTGATCTATAGAAAACTTTGGCACATTTACTGCAGCATTTTTAGAAACAATGAAAATTAGAAACAACCTGAAAAACATTCACCAATAGTGAATGTAAAATAAATTTTCATGCTTAAATACTACAGAACAGTGTGTAATCATTTAAATGAGTAAGATATATCTACATGGAAAAAGAGCCATGCTATATTGGTTTTTCAAGCTGGAGATTACACAAGGTTGGAGAACAAATACATATAGTATAAAACCTTTCCTGTTTAAAAAAGAATGTGTGAATATGTACGTGTGCATTTGGGTGTATGCATATTAAAAATGACACCAAACTTACAACTATTATCTCTGGAAAAAGCTAAAGGAAGACTTTCATTTTAAAATCATATTCGCATCCACATATGTAGTTTAATTTTTTTAGCAAAAGTGTATTAATGATGGATGGGGTTGAGGAATAGCCAGAAAATACTTCTAAATGTCAACAGTCATTTTAGAAACAATTCTTCTACTATTTATGAAGAGGCATTTTCTGTTGTACTGAGTTTCATGGGCTTCAGGCTTGTTTAGGTGTTTAAGCGGCATCTATGCAAACAATCTCTCTCTCTTTGTTCTATTTTTCCTTCTTGCATTATTCCAGGCCCAATGTGTAGTCCGTAGTCCTTAGGCTTTTTGCTGTTTAATCATCCACCTCCCTTCCTTCCGACATTAGTCCAGCTAAAGGCCGTATTCTCCTGTAACCTTGTAAATCCCAAGGCCAATTCCCACTGCCATACTCTGCATCTGAGGGCCTTGTCTGTGATTATGCAGTGTCTCTATCATATGATCTAGTGTTTTCAGCATTTCTATGTAAATGCACAGCCAAACATTGAATCATGAATGAAAGGTGTATTGGCAAGAGTAAGACATGCCATATGGTTTATAACTGAAAATTATAAATTACAAACTATCACTATCTGATAGCAATTCTTCTTCTAGGAATTTATTCTATAAATGTGGTCACATGTGAAAAATTATAAATGAAACAATTTTCATTGAAGCATCATTTGTAATTGCAAAAGACTGGAAACAATCTAAATGTCCATCAGTAGGGGGCTGGTGAAATATATTACGGCACATTTCATAGAATGAAATACCCTACAACCACAAATAGAGAATTATAAATTTAATGAACCAATATAAAACAACTGAAGTCAAACAAGTGAAACAAAAATCAAAGCACAGAACAGAGTGTATAATAAAAAAACATTTGTGATACACACACATACAAACATACACACACACACACATTTACTTATCATCTCATCATCATTTGCTTCCAGCAAGGTATACTCGTCAGTTACCTATTCTCTCTCAGCCCGAAACCCACCCTTCCTATACTCCATTCTACACTTGGTGCTTGGATTCTGAAAATTACATTTCCTAGGCTCCTTGCCAGCCAGTTTCCTGTTAAGTTCTGCTATCAGGGGACACTAGTAGGAGATCAAAAGGCAGGAGGAAGAAGAGAAGCTTCCTGCCCCTGGCTCCAAAAGTGTAGTCGCTGGTTGCAGCAGGAGCAACAAAGCCGAGGTGGGGCAATTCTGGATGTCGACAGCACCTTTTTTGGGGGGTTCCAGCCTCGTCAATGTAGGACCACTTTAGACGGTCAAGAGCATCTCCAACAGCACAGCAGTTCATGTGAAGCTCAAGGGATACAAACTTTACAGAGTATTCCTAAATCCTTTCATACTTTTTGAAAACCAATATTAAAAAAATTAATACCCTGAATGGATAAAGCTAGTTCCTCTGTTAAGAAAAGAATGCATACCTATGTACACATTTGTTGCTAGACAAAATCCTGAGACTTCTAATTTAGATATAATCCACCGTTCCTACTAATTTTCTAAAACCTTCCATGTATAGAAGTATTGGTGCATCCATACAACTAAACTAAATGTTAAAAAAAGTAAAAATTTTTACATTCTAATTTAAAAAATTAAAGCTGACAGATGTATAACAGGAAGAAAAATCTGACTGTACTTTGAAGCAGATATAATCCAAAACTGTGCTGTTCAACGTGGTACTCATTAACCACATGTGGCTCTTTACATTTAAAATTAATTGAATATTCCTCAATTGCTCTAGACACTTTTCAAGGGCTCAGTAGTCACATGTGACTAGTGGAGAACTTACTATACAGCAGAGATTAGAGATCATTTCCAAAATCATGGAAAGTTTTATTGAATAGTCCTGCTTTGCTTTAGAAGGAAGGTAGAAGTCCTCTTAAAAAGGAATGCTCCTTATTGGGAAAACTCCTTGATGCATATGAAGGAAACAGGAAAGTTAAGGCAAAGAAAAGGTATCAGCCACAAGGAGGAGAAGCAGCAGGGCTGTAATACTTAGTGAGAGCAAGAAATCACAGCAAGAGAACCATACTGTCCTCCCTCCCCCTAGTAAGCCCCAGAGAGTTGGAGAGGACTTGAGACAACCTATTATATTAGGGATTAGAACTGGAGCCATTTTGCTAGAAAAGGTAACCCCAGGAGGTAGGAGGATTGTGGGCCATCCAGGTGACAGATACTTGGAGCACACACGTGCACGTAGGATATGTATTTGTACTCTAAAGAAGTAAACTACACAAGATAGAAAAGAGGGGAATTCCTTGGCAGTCCAGTGGTTAGGACTCAGGGCTTTCACTGCCAGGGCCCAGGTCCAATCCCTGGTCAGGGAACTAAGATCCCACAGCAAATTAAAAAAAAAGAAAAGAATCAGTCAAGTATTAAAATAACACCTTTCAGCACTTACCACATGCCAGGCCCTTCAAATCACTTTACATGTACTAACTCATTTAAACCTCAGCACCACTTTAAAGTATTATTATGATTATCTTCTTTTTATAATTAAGAAAACTGAATAAGTAAATATAATGTAGAACACAATTCAAATCCAGCAGTGTGGCCCTAAAGTGATTGCTCTTACCCACTACACTATGTTGCCTCCAAATTAAAGTTCAAGAAACAGGTAAGGTAAGGAAATTATTATTATTATTTTCTCTCTTCATATAGGTGGAAAAATAAACAGAACAGAATTTTGGAGTCTATGGAGTTCAATAATTTAGCATTCCTAATAAAATCTGAAGAAACAATCCATTAGATATTTTTAAGCTTCTATTTCTGGCTAACTTATTGGCTAATTTATGGCAAATAAGGGCTAGTAATACAGTATAAACAATGTAAAATTTTTAAGAAGAGAAAAAAAACCTAGATCTCTGCAACAACACTCTAATTCTTAATTTTATTTGCTACAGACACCAAGCCTCATTCTGAGGCATGAATACCATACAAAATTTCAGGAACAAGCAGGAATTATCTTTGCATAATGAAATAATATAACGCAGGAAAAGAATCATTTTTAAAGAACCCAAAATAACAAAACTTGATATAGCATTGTAAAGAAGATTTCTTAGCATTCTGTTTATAATTATTGAATACTGAAGGATAAAGAAATATAAAGCAGAGGAGGGGCTCTGTACTGAGAATATTTCTAAAGAATATTCCATTTTGTCCTCTTGGTGGTAAGAAAATGAAAAGTCATACAAACTACATTTAGGATTCAGGTAGTGGTTTAGGATCTATGATGAATCAGAGATAACAATGAGCTTTAACACAGCCTGGCTAGAGAAATGTTTTAATTTCTACTATTATCCCAGTGTTATCTCTTTTAACTAAGAAAAAAAAATAGTTGGGCTAATAGTGCCCTACTATTCAGACTGATAACAAAAGCTATCAGAAGCAGTCCAATTTCTGACAGGCTAGGCCAAGGGCACTATAAGAAAGGCTAAGCCCAACTGAGAGATTAGGCTGCTGAGATACACATCTTACTTGTTCAGATGATGCCTGGAGTTCCAACTTGACCTTCTCACAACTTCATCCAGAAAGCAAACCCGTATAAATGAAAGAGGTGGCCCAGCACAGTAAATCCTGGCTCACAAGGGCTCATTAACATCATAGTCATTCATATCCTCATTCACCCTGAGGGAGAATGCCGAAATTGGAAGAAGCATTCTACTTTGCCTTGAACCAGGGTGAGAACATCGAATACTTGAGTAATTGGTGTCACTTCAGTCATTTCCTTTTTATCACAAATACCCAAACCAAATAAATAGGTCCCCCTGATTTTTAAGTTCCTTGTATAACAGTTCTGAATCAGGTAAAAATCTGGGTATAGAGTAAGAATTTAGATAAGATGGTCCTTCACTACTCAAATGACTTAAGAAGTCATTCTACAATGAGCAGCCTTAAATTTTCCAGATGATCCAAGTGAAAGGAAGAGAGAAAGCAATGCTAAATAGGGTACAGAGCTCTAAAAGATTACATTCTCCTTTCTTTGTTGTCCATAGTTAAAGAGGATGGGTACTGCCATTCACATAGGCACTGCAGTACAAATCTAAAGATGCTATTCTTTTACTTAAAAGGATAAAAGTTCTCTTTTGCCGAGAAGATAAGTCCAAGCTTCTTGGCAGAATATGCAAAGGCTTTCAGGTAAGAATGCACTATCAGCACGGAGAGGTGGAGCCCTGAGAAAGCTTTCCTAGAAAAAGCTACTTCTAAGCTAGTCAAGGAGAGAAGGGGAGGAGGTTTTAGGCAGTGAACAGCACCGAGTAATGCCCAGATGAGAGAAGGCTTCTGGTATGTATAGGCAAACACAAGCAGCTGGTATTATGGAAACTTAAAATATGAGGGAGGACTATATAGCAAGCTATTGAAATTTAACCAATTGAAATTACAGTCAACCCTCTTCTATCTGTAGGTTCCACATCCACAGATTCAACCAACCACGGAGAGAAAATACTTGGAAAAAAAATTCCAGGAAGTTGCAAAAAGCCAAACTTGACATTGCTTCCTATGGGCAACTGTTTACTTATCATTTACATTGTACTTACATCTATTACACAGCATTTGCACTGTTAAGTATTAGAAGTAACCTAGAGACGATTTAAAATACATGGGAAGATAAGTATAGGCAATGTGCAAACACTGCTATTTTACATAAGGGACCTGATCTCTGTGGATTCTGGCATCCACAGCAGTGGGGTAGGGGTTGGGTGGTCCTAGAACCAATACCCAGTGGATACGGAGGGACGACTGTATCTAGAACTCTAGGGTATACTCAGCAATGGCCTATTACAAATCTACCTCCAGACTTCCATTTTAAAATCAAGGTAATTTTGTATTTTATCTTCTATTATTTTTATTTTTAAATAACTATACAAATATATATACATATTTCTTGTTTTAAAAAATCCTACAAGTAAGGATAAAATTCCCCTTTGATTCCTTTAACATCCCCACTCCCACCAACAACTAGTCTGGAATGTATATTCTTTCAGACCTTCACTATACTTCACATTCATAAGTATGTACCCACAAAAATATATACGATTGCTTTATGTTCAACGATTTCCATGTAACTATTCTGGGAATCACATACACCCATCTCCAAAGTCCAGTAATATTGTGTCTTCCTGGTGACAACAGTTTAATTTCAGCTTAACTGATTCCTCATGTGAAATTGAACCAGCTTAATAATTCAGAGATATCCTCAGTTTTGTATTCCAAATGCAGCCGGAGAAAATAAAATCATGGTAAATACTTGTTTAAAAACGTGTAAATCTCTTCTGGAATTACAATTTTATTTTTACCAAGTAGCTCTAGAAAAGCTGTACATCCATTGTCCATTGAGTCAGAAGCATATCAGTACAGTATCTAGTTATCTGTTCAATCCACATAACTTATTTGAGCCCTAGTACCTGAACTTCCTTAAATAAGTTAGCAACTTTTTTCTTTTTTGATGAAGTGATTATTAGTGTTGCTTAGAAAAAATATTCTTGGGAACCCCTGAGGACTCAGAAAATTAAGCCAATCCAAAATGGTCCTTGATTTAAGGAAAGTGACCAGTAAATTCTTTTATCAAGTTTTCAAATGCATTAAAATAAAACTTGAAAATCTCCATAAGCAGATTTAGTTTCTTTTAAATATAAGTTGGCAGTGATTAAGAATATAATTATTAAAAGCCTCCTCTTTGCAATCTCAGTCACTTTATAATATCAAACAGTGAATGTGACTCAGAAAGGTTATAGACCAAAGTCTTCTAATTAATTATTTAATGAGATATGGATACGTTAAACTTCTGTTTTGATTTAAATAAACTTTGAAATCACATTTTTATTACATTGCATACATTACTTCTGTAGTAAAACAACTGACTTCTTAAGTTCTGAGCATACCTCTCAATTTTCTTACTTGCAAACAGGCCCTAACAGTTCACATATATTAATTAATTAGATAAAAGATTGGGGGCTACATGTGTTTGTTTACTTGTGTGCTTGTTGGAGGATAGTGAATCTCAAGAAGGCTGTACCTCAAGCAGGGCACTTTGGTCAAGGGGTTGCCCGTCATATCCCTGATCTGAAAGGGGCAAACTAGTGAGATCACTAAAGACAATGTAATTTTGATCAGCACTGTCCCACAGAAACATAAACATATGCCACATATGAGAGCCACAGATGTAATTTAAAATTTTCTAGTAATTACATTAAAAAAGAAAAATAATGTTAGTAATTTTATTTTGTCTAATATATCCAAAATATTATCATTTCAATGTGATCAAAAATTTTAAATTATTGATACTTTATATTCTTTTGTTCACACCAAGTGTTCAAAATCCAGTGTGTACCTTCATACTTACAGCACTTCTCAACTGCATTAGTCATATTTCAAGTGCTCAAAAAGTCATATCTGGCCAGCGGCTACTATACTGGACAGCACAGATATAGAGGGGAAACCAGGGGCTTTGGAATTAACCTAAGGTTTGAATTCTAGTTCCATAACTTACTAAGCTATGTGACCATAAGCTAGTAATATAAACTCCCTGAGCCCTGTAGTTCTTATCAGTAAATCAGGAATAATACCATATGCCTTGCAAATTTCTTATAAGAACTATAGATAATATAATATTTATTATAATTATAGATAATATGCCTGGCATATATATAACTCAATAAAATCCTCCTCATCCTCATCATTATATAAATTAGGGAAGGAAAAAGTAACATTGTATGAGAGCTCAAAGTTTAAAATATTGTGACGGAGAAAAATAGAAAGAGAAACAAGAACTTGAAGCAAGATTATCAAAATGTTTTCTAAGGGAAGTTTCAGCCGTCAATCCACTATTATCCACACAAAATAAAAAGAAAAACCATATTTTCCAAAATTGTGAATAATGCCAAAATAAGATATTGCTAAAACTAGAGATATGATGGTGTTTAATGGTTCTATTTCTACAGGGAAAAAATGGCTATAAAGGTGAGTAGAAGGTTATTTGCATGGACATGGAATTTTGGGATACTAAAAACGCTTACAAACAATCTACAAAGAGTATATTATGCATTCTGATAACTGAGCATTCATTATATAATACATAATGATATTTTTTTCATATATTGTTACAGTATATTTTTCATTCACTTACACAGGATATCAAAATACAATGCAGAAAATATACAAAACATACCTCTGATAAAAATGTCTGGGCCGATTTCTGAGCTCCTACATGGAGCAGATATTCATATACGTAGAGTGCTAACCTGTAAAATGAATAAAATATTTATTGAGAAGAGGTATATTTAAAATTCATTCTTTAAATAATGCACACACCTTTTCATTACAGAAATATTTTTCACAATAACAGTGACAGAAAATCAACTCTTCCAACATCTTTTCAATGGGAGTTTATACACATATGTTCAGAAAGAACTTTAATTAAAATAGGACGCAAAAGAATAAGACACATAATATCTTCTCTTGGCAAGAAACACCTAAATATGGATTTTTGTCTTGGATCATCTAACTTATCAAGCCCTCAATTCCCTTTGTTATACCTAATATGAATTACTAACTTAAAACCAAACATTAATAATTCCCATAACCTACTTGAAGGTCTAATTATTAGTAAAACAAATGAATTAAGTTATTGGACCTTTACAACAACACTATATCCTTCCAACTTTCTGGTGAATGTTAACATAAACTCCAGCTGTTTACATATCCGTATGCCAAAATGGGTGTTGAATGTCCAATTTTAATATATTTGTTCAGGCACTCTCTCCTTATTCTTTAGTTTAGATTGTTAAACCAATAATATTTTAGTTTAAAAGAAATTCAAATGAACAGCAAATCACAGCATTAAGTAAACTTTAAAGATACCAGATTATATTAAGCATTTGGGTGCTTATAGTTTAAAGGTTAACACAGAAGTAAATATAAATTTATCACTCAGATACAGAATATTAAGTATGCACTATACATTTATACTACTCTCATTATCTTGTGGATTCAGAATTTTAAGCTACACCATGTGGCTCAATTTTAGTTAAGCTGTTAACAAAATATTATTCATAAACCCAAATTAGTCTGAGGCAGTATTTTTAATAATATCTTGGACTGATGCCCGGATAGCTCACAACAGTTCAGTTTCTGCTACACTGTATTTACCAATATTGAGCCAGGTTTACAGTAAACAAAACAATGTAACAATAACCACAGTTCTGTAGAGCTACTCCATTTCTCTTGCCAAGTGAATTTATGATTATTAAAGACTGATGGCATTTGCAAAACTGAATATTTTCCCAAAAACATAACATGTATTTGTCACGAAAAGGGAAAGCCTGTATATAATCACTTGCTCTGTCCATTTAATTCTTTCTCCATTCCCAAACTACCAAACTCTTAAGATGAGAATTATTCTGTAGTTACTAAGCACCATGAGCAGACATCTGTTAAAGTTACTCATAGATGAAAATATGTTGTTGACGGTGAGTATACGAATATAACTTAGAAACATCTCCCATTCTCTTCAAGTTGAATGCCACTTCCTGGATCAGTGCTTCTCAACTCTTTCTCTACTCTAACACACGTAGTATGTCACATCCCTGTGTGATGCTCCCTGAGGAAGGTTCATACCCCAAAGTATGTCATATGGGATATTGGAATTGAAATGTTCCTGTAGTTTCAAACAAACAAACCCAACTGGTGATTCTTATCACACATTCTCCAAACACACATATCCCACATACTCTTGTCTCTCACTAACTACTTCCAAACCCATCACATGATTCCCCGACCATGATGGCAGATTTCACCTTGAAAAAAAAAAAAAATTTTGTGAATTTCTCCTGGAGAGACTGAAGCCTCAAAATTGCCTGCCAGTGGCAGTGTGGCCCTACTGCGTACGGCCCTAGAGCCTCAGGTTATTCCTTGTGGGTTGTAAAATCTTGGACCTAGAGCCAAACCAGTGGTGCAGTCTGGACAAGAAAGCCAGGCCTAAGTCAAAGGCTCAGCAGTAAGGATGTTCCACCAAGCCTGGAGAGGTTGGAAGTGAGAGGCACTGAGTGAAGCAGAGGCACTGTGGTGGGTCTGGGGAGGGGGGGGGTGCAATAACAGAACAGACCCCAGAACAGTCAAGGCCAGAGCACAACTGTTGCTGTGTCCTTGCAATAAACACCATTCCTTAAAGTTAAGCAAGCCACTTCCTTGTAATCTCTTCTTTGTAATATTAAAGGAGATAATATATTTCTTCTATGTTTTCCCCCAATTAATTAGGGAGCAAAAAGTATATCTCTTTACAAGTAGAATTTAAAGCAACAATGTTCAGGACAGTGATTCTCAAAGACATATTGGCGGAGGCACAAAATCAATGGGGGGAAGCGGTTTCAAACCGCAGAACTAAAGATTTTGAAGTATCTTCCTAGGGGTGTGCTTGTCCTCCTACCCTTAGAATCTGAGCTGTAGCAGGACATCATATTGTTATCAACAGGATGATAAAATGGGACAGGGCTGAGAAAATCTATCTATAACACTGCCTCATATATCCATGTTCTGTAACTCCCTTGAACAAAATGAACGCTTCCCAGGCAGTCAGGACCTACTCCAGAGAGAGTGGCAGGGAGCATCATATCGGTGAACAGTTAATCAACTCTACTGCCTTGATGACTCCAGAATACATCACTAGCAAATCTCCAACATTTTAACTACTACCTCTGTGCATAGGATTTTCCAAACCTATGTCTTTAGCCCTATCCTCTCTACCAAGCTCCAAACCTGCTTCTCCAAATTACTGTTTGAAATTTCTAGCAAGATAGCTCTCTCTTAACTTGACCATGTCCAGAGTTAAATTCACCTTCTCCCTCTATTTACAGTACCTGTGCTCACTTTCAATGAAATATAATTTCTGAGTCTCAGTTTCCTCATTTGTAAAATGGGAAGGATACTTTCCTTGTAGTATCGTTGAAAGGATCAGAGAGCACAGTAAATAGTAACAATGACTGCAACAGTTTCAGCTAATTCTGTTACACATTATATTACCAAGTCACATACTGGATTCCAACACCACAGCCTCTCTCACATTTGCCATTCCTTTCTAACCTCCCTCCTGCTCCTGAAGAACCAGTAGGAGCCACAGCAATAGGAGTATTTGTTCAACCTTCAGATACAGATACTGTGTATTTCCCATTAGCTGCCTACAATAGAGGCATTAGGGCCACCAGAAATAAGAACCTCCAGAAGGTTCTGGGGGAAGAGCCCTGCAATAAATTATCTGTGTATGAATACAAATGATTCCAGGGGAGTGAGGACAGACACTTGTCCATCCGTGCAGATGAATCATAGCATGGTCCCTTACCTAGCGACAGGAGATCATCAAACATTTTATTCGGATTCAATTTCTACTGGACAGTGAAAATTTAAAAATAAATATTGAATATACAAATATTTAAAATGTGTACACTCTCATATTAACATTTTCATTTTCCTTTTTAGGATCTTTAAGAAATTTAACTACTTTTGATAAAGTACAGAGTGCCTATTTAATCTAGTGGCTTATAATGTGATCCAATTACACAGAAAAAAATTAATAATCATGCAGTAAGAGTTTGTTTGCAGAAAGTAGACATAGACTTTTTTTTAAACATTGATTAATGAAAAAGCATATCAGTGATTCATGGATCATATATGCCTTTAAATTATCTTCATTTCATTCTAAATTTCAAATAGATACCAACGAATGAGTTAACAAAATCATGACCAGGAATTCTAGAGAGGAATGCAAAGCCAGAATGCAAAATGTATCTGAAACAGCTCAAGACCTTCTGTACTCCCTGGTTACTGCAGGCTCTTAAGTTTTAAAAGTAAGAGCAAAGGTAGAGGTTAAAATGGGAAGAGAACTGAGAATAGCCAAAGCCTGAGCCCACCTGCCACTGCCCTCAACACAGTAATTACATATCACCTACACATGTGATGCACACTCAACTCACTGTCCCTCAGTTACACACATATACACTTATGGGTGCCATCGAAGGCAGAACGGAAAAGTCAACCACCACTGATAAAACTTCACAATTCAAATTCTATCAATCTCCAATTCTGATAGGGTCAAATCTATCGATATTTCAACTAGACTTCATGGATTCAAAATCTCTAATAAATTTGGATGTTGACCAGTCTACAGTTTAACTTTTTAACCTATTTACAAAAGGAAAGGGGGAAATCCCACTCACTTTATTTTGCACATGATTCTAACAAAAGTGGATTTTTTTTGTTAATTATAAAATATATAATTAGAAGGGAATTAAAGATATATAAAAATGAAAAGAACACAGAAAGATGTTAAACCTCACTACCCCCCACCGAAAAACCCCAAATAAAATTAAAAAGCAATAATGAACTGAGAAAATAGGATATACGATCAATAGGACAACAAAAGGCTAATATGCTTAATATACAAACAGCTCATATAATATGTCCTGCCAGAATAAGACCTTAATGTTTAAATAATGAGCAAGGATGGACATTAAAGGTCAAATAAGAATGGCTACCTATGGCCAGTAAATAATCCTAAGGAAAAATATTCAACCTCCCAGCCATAAACAATATTTTTAAATTTCACCAAATAATGTACCAAAGACTCTAAAAACATTAAAGCATTCGGTGCCTAAAGGATAATATATGGACGTGTAAATGGTACAGCTTTTCAAGAAAATAACATGGTGAGGTGAAAAGGTAAGTGAATGAGTAAAAAACACAAGTGTAGAATAGCTTGTACAGTATGCTCCCATGTACATGACACATATATTCTTCCAGAGGTAATTCATATACATACAGGCACAGCAGCAACAAGTGTCACTCCCCAGGCTTCCCCCTCTGGTGGAAACATATGTATCCAAAC
The DNA here is from genome assembly GCF_949987515.2 of Delphinus delphis. Taxonomy (NCBI): domain Eukaryota; kingdom Metazoa; phylum Chordata; class Mammalia; order Artiodactyla; family Delphinidae; genus Delphinus; species Delphinus delphis. Next base: position 108,522,511 of record NC_082685.1, on the reverse strand, counting down.
AGTATCTTTTATTGAAGGGGTTTTTTTCCTAGGGAGTGGGAGCTTAGGATAAGAGGCAGACTTTTTCTTTTTTTTTTTTTAAAGAGGCAGACTTTTTTTACTGCATAAACTTTCTTCTGTTTGATTATTTCCCCGTACTTCTTCTATTACCTATTTTAAAAGAAATAAACAAGTAAATAGGAAAAAATAATAAAACTTTATGACCTTTGACCCAGTAATTTCTATTCTAAAATACTATTTTAAAGAATTAATCAGAAATCCAAACAATTTATAATGAAGCTCGTGGCAAAATTATAGCAGTGAAAAACTGGCAACCTAAATATCTGATAAAAGAGGAATAGTTTACATGCAGGTGATGGGAAAATATATTTTTGAAGATGTTTAATGAAGAAATGTTCATAGTTCATTGTTAAAAGTGTGAGCATATATACACAGAAATATACATACTGCATTGAGAAAAAGAGTAGAAGGAAATATGAGTTATAGCTACTGGCAGAAATATTAATAATAGTAAGAAGCAACAGATGAAGTCCAACTAGTATGGATGTAGCAGAAAAACTAAATAAAGCATAAAACCAGTATGGTCTAATCAGAGTAAGAGCTAACATCCCCACGCCTCCTTCAGAAGGCCTGAGGACAACTCTTGTTAAAGCACTGTCCTCTAATTAACAATCATAATGGTAGCTTTGTGTCTCCAGTAAAAGATTAAATTTTGTGCCACTCATACTATACAAAAATCTAAGATATCTGGCTAGATAAAAATATTAAACACTTTTTCCCAGTTTGTTGTCTGACTTAATTTTGGTTAGGTTTTTTGGGGGTGGGGGAGAACAGGGAAGGGGGGACACATTCAGATACTTTTGATTAAACTTTAAAGATAGAAATAACTAATATGAAAGTAAAAATGCTAACTAAACCTTATAGATAGATGGGGAGAAGCAATAACAAACATCACAGATAATTTTAAAATGTGGAAAACATTAAACGTTATTGGGAATCAAACAAATATACATTAAAGCAACAATGGGATTTAAATTCTCACTTAAATACATAATATGTAAGAAAATGTATATTCAAATACTGCTCATGGCAATAAACTAGCATAGCTCTTTTCAAAACCAATTTGGCAATAAGTATACGTCAAAAGCTTGCTAAGAAAAGTTCACACACTTTGACCCAATAATTCCATTACTGGGAGTCTAGCCTAAAGAAATCATCTTAAATGTAGAAAAGCTTAATGCACAAAAATTTTTAACCAAAGAACATGTAGAACAATCAAAAGAAAAAGAAAAATGGCTGGATTTATAGTAAAATATTTTGCATTAATTTCAGGTTTGAAAATATAACTCAGAATTTAGATATATTCATTCAACAAGCACCTGAGAGACTTCCCTCTGCTTAATTCTTGAACTTTAAAATGTGAGAAAATGTCATAACTGTACCACCAAATAAAATTATTTCAAATTTACCTTGTGAAAATTACAAAATCTAACAAAGAAACAAATTTTTACCATTCATGTGAACAACATCTGTTACATGCTTGTCAAGAGGTATCATCTAACAGTACTAAGACAGTTAAGTATTTAATAGCACATCTACAACACATAATGTCATTTGGAGTCTAATTGCAGCAAATTCTCAACTACACTTGTAAATAAGGACTTCACAGTCTGGAAAAGGGGTAAAGAATTTACTTTACCCCTAATCTAGCTAATCTACCCCTAATCTAGCTATCTAATTTGAGATTAAATCTCTTGCTCTGAAGGAAATGGTAGAAAATAAGGAACTATGGATAACATATGAAAAAGGTTTTAAAGACAGTATTGTTAATTTGCAAAAAAGTTCTCCAAGCTACACATAAATAAAAGGTGAATACTACCTATAGTTCAGAGCTAATTCCTAACTCTCTCTCTCTACATACACATATATGTACATACGTCAATATCTATACATGTGTGTATAATACATCTATATAAAACAAATCATTATTTCACAAAAGTCAGTCAATAAAAATGACCTAATGTGTTTAATCTGAATTTATAGAACAGTTAAAATGGATATGACTGTTTAAATCATAGAAAGAATTTTTTAAATCTTGTGAACAGGATTCATCAAAAGTTTTCTTTATATTACACATGCTAGTTATAATAACACAATTTAATGTTCATAAAACTTTTCAGGAATGTGTGCCACTTGTGGATAACATTTAATCATGCCTCACAACATATTCCTATGAGGCAGAGTTATGAACTATGTATAAACATCATTAGGTAAGTACTCATACAATGAAAAGTCCAACTACCAATAAACAGCTATGTCTGTCAGCCTGGCCATGATATCCTATATCTACTTTTCACACATTTACCTATTAAATAACCTGTCTTTGGCATGCCATTCTTTTAATATTCCAAAAAGATACAGTGTTGAAACTGAAAAGCAAGAGAAAGTAGCCATTTAATATGAGAAAACATACATCCATCCCAAATTTCAGTGATGAAAACCGATTTCACCATCTTCTTACATTTAGCAAGGAAAAAGGAAAAAAAAAAAAGATTCAAACATAAAGCCTTCAAATTAACAAATCCCCACCTGTAGTTTTAAAATTCTTTTGGTTGATTCACTATATGTGCAAAGGTAGAGGGAAGACACAGTAGGAGAATTAACTTCAAAAAACAGCTGGTCCTAATTTCTCTTGAAATTAAACTACTACAACACATTTTGTCTTGTTTATCTCTGTATCTCCAGCACCTAAACTAGCGAGTACCCAATAAATATTTTTTAATGAAGGAATGACTCTCTTAAGCCAGGCATAAGGCACTTACAGAATCCTTTGGTTTCCTCTAGTCAAGGCATTCAAAGGGGAAGCGTAAGGAATCTCCTTAGGTACCTACTTTAGCATTGACCTCCTCGTAGTATCCTTAAGCTTCAGCCTCTCAATAAAATACTATCATTTAACAGCATGAATGTTACTAAAACAATTCCTTCACACTGATTCCTATCTCTATATACAAAGGGTAATTTTTTAAAGAAATAAATTAATCCATTTAGTTGTGGGTGGTAGATATGTTTTGTTAAATCCTCAAAAGACAATAACCTCTCTCTCGCTTATATCCTTAAAGGAAATAAATCAAGGTTAGGAAATAAACAATAAAAAGATTGTAGAGGGCTAGAAGAGGGCTATTTTATAAAGAATGGTCTAGCTGTTACATTTAGCACTGGTGAGTAGTATGTGCTGCAAAATGCTACATCCAAAATCCACTCCCCATCTTTTGTCCTTAAATCCCAACGTCATTAACTCAAGAAGCTGCAGACATAGAGAATTTAGAACACATTAAGTTCTCCTAACGCACAGTAAAAAGTCATGTGGGATCTAGATTCCTACCCACTGCTATATTTAAAATGGATAACCAACAAGGACCTACTGTATAGCACAGGAAACTCTGCTCAATATTATGTAACAACCTAATCAGGAAAATAATTTGAAAAAGAATAGACACATGTATTTGAATAACTGAGTCACTTTGTTGTACACCTAAAACTAACACAACATTGTTAATCTACTATACTCCAATATAAAATAAAGTTTAAAAAAAGTCATGTTGGATTTAGAAAAAAGAACTTTCTTATTCCTGATCCATTGTATAATTCCACTGTTGACTAATGACACGTATCAGTATCCATATGTGTCTCCTAAGTGATAAAATGCCAAGAGTTAGCTGGATCACAGCTAGCTAACAAGTAGCAAGGAGCATTTGGCAGCCACCGAGAGACTGCTCATGGGATTGTAAGTAGTTTAGCAATGAAACTAGATCAGCCTGATCAAATTTTCAACAGAGCTTACAACCTGGTGCTAAGGGGTGTGAAAAATTAGAAATCTGTTTCTAACATTGTCTTTTTAAAGTTCTTCATCATTAACAGTGAAGCTAAAAAACACATTTAGCATGTCAAAAACTGTGTCTATGCAACCACCCAATAATATTAATATCCAGCCTTTGCTTCAAATTCACTTAGTCTATTTTTTATACTCTCAATGTCAGTTTTAGAGAATAGATACCTGATATGCATAAAGATATTGAAGATACTAAACAGAATTAAATGTTCTGGTGCAGAGATAATTGCATCAGTTAAGACTGACAGGGAAAGGAGTGAAAGATTTAACAATTATTAAATAGATAGCTGGGCATAAAAAATATTACGTTGCCGATGTGTCATTGATGTCATAAATGACAGACAAGTAATGCTTGGGAGTATGGATTTGGAAATAAATGATTTGATGTGCTTAGAAATAAAAACACTTGCCTTGGGCAGACAGGCAAATTCATGATTAAAATGACTATCAATAGAGAAAATAAAAAGGCTAAGATATAAAAATAAGAATTAATTTAAAACTAATCAAGAGTTTATAGAAATATGGTTATTTGTAAAATTTAGTAAAACTTTCCATCCATTTTTAAAAATAATTGTTCTTGCTATAATCTCCCATTTGATCTTTTTTCATAAATTTATTTATTTATATGTATTTAATTTTGGCTGCGTTGGGTCTTCATTGCTGCACGCGGGCTTTCTCTAGTTGCGGTGAGCGGGGGCTACTCCTCGTTGTGGTGCACGGGCTTCTCACTGCGGTGGCTTCTCTTGTTGCAGAGCACGGGCTCTAGGCACGCGGACTTAGTAGTTGTGGCGCACAGACTTAGTTGCTCCAGGGCATGTAGGATCTTCCCAGACCAGGGGTCGAACCCATGTCCCCTGTATTGGCAGGCATATTCTTAACCACTGCACCACCAGGGAAGTACTCCATCCACTCTTAGAGCTAAGCTATATACATTGGAAATACAGTACTGGGTATACTTGATAATAGCACTTAGTCCATTTCAATCCAGCTTGAAGATTATACATTATAGCCACGCTCCCACCTGCCCATGGAAACTTGATATATATTGTCTGATATACATAGTTCTGTTTGTGTCATCCTTATAGAGAGTAGATTTTCTTTTATATCCACCCAGAATACTAGTAGCTTCCTAACACTTGCTGACTAACCTTGGGAGTCATCTCATACTCAATTTCAATGTATTAACACCAGACACCAGACTTCCACTTATGCCATGGAGGAGTAAGTGGGACTGAACTTGCCCTCTTGCTGCAGACAACTAGAAAACTGGATATATAAAACAACTGGTTTTAGATACTGGACAACAGGCAGTGCAGGCCTGTAAAACTTGAGAAAAGAGGAACATACAAGATTTGAGTCCTATCATAACCCTAGTTTTCTGCCTGAAGGCACATTCCAGAACAAAGTACAAGAAGGGAACAAATCCAAATACAGCACAGTGGTCTCAAGTTGAAGAGATCAAGGGATTAAACTGGGGAGGATTGAGGCAGCTGGAATTTGTGGGCAGAGTATCAGACAGGAGGGGGCTACACAGCAAAACAACTCCAACAATCTGCATAGGAATCCCTTTGCCCATGTATAGGGTAGAACCCCACCAAGCCAGGCAAAGAACTGTTGCTCACAGAGGGCTGGGAAACCACTAACTACTCACAGGAGAAACTTCAAGAACACTACTCACAATGAACACCAACAGCATTCGGTAGAGACCCACGGGCCACACTTTGGAGGTAGGACTAAACTAGTCCTAAAGTAAAAGTAGACTTACCCTAACCATAGTGTGTAATTTTAACAACCCAAATAAGCTTTTAACAACATGCAGTGTAGCCAGATTAATTTGTCTAGAAAGTAGCTTTAAGTAAAGATAAATATTATTTAAAAAGTGATACCAAGTATCAAGTCAGAGATATCAAAATAACTTTCAGGTTGGTGAATGACATGGCCACTGAGGGCAAGGGGAATATGGGAAATCTCTGTACCTTCTGCTCAATTTTGCTATGAACCTAAAACTGCCCTTTTTAAAATAAGTATTTTTCAAAGAATTTACAAGGGGTAATGGGGCTTCTTACTTCCCTCTCTCTACTGTTCTGTGTTTTGCAAATTCCTATAATCAAGAAAAAATTATTTTAAAACTTAGTCATCAGTTCATATCTCCTTCCCCAAGCTAATTTTAAATTATTATCTATGTGTAACATTTTCCTCAAGTACAAATGAACAGTAACAGTTTACTCTAATAATAAGTTAATAACCAAGAAAATATCTTCTTTATAAATAATATAAATTACATATCCCAAGAAATTAAGATGAGTGGAAAACATTTAAAAGCAGTCTAATGTTTTTCCTCTTGCTACTAAGCACTGAGAATAACTTACTCAGAATTTCTTCCAGGCTTTACGATTTTTTTTTCTTTTTTCACCTCATGCAGAAGTTTATTGTAGAACTGAAAATAAATTGCATCATTTAAAATCTCTCTCTTCTACTTATTTACAAAACAGAAACAGACTCACAGACTGTGAAAGCAAACTTATAGTTACCAAAAGGGGAAACGTGGTGGGGAGGAATAAATTAGGAGTTTGGTATTAACATATACACACTACTACATACAAAATAGATAATCAACAAGGACCTACTGTATAGCACAGGGAACTCTGCTCAGTACTCTGTAATAGCCTATATGGGAAAAGAATGTGAAAAAGAATGGATATATTCATATGTTTAACTGAATCACTTTGCTGTACACCTGAAACTAACACAACATTGTAAATCAACTACACTCCAATGTAAAATAAAATATAAATTAAAAAAAAAACTCTCTCCCCTTATTTCTGTCTTTTAAAGAGTGCACATAGCAGAAGCTATATGTATAGGCAGCACCTCCTCATCATAAGTCATCATTTCTCTGCCCAGCAGGTCACATGACAGGTGGTTGCAACCCACGCCACAGAGCCAAGTCTAAGATCAGCAGTTCAGGATCTACCTTCCTTTCTTAGGCTCTTCAAACTTGGGATCACAGACGTGAACACTTCATTCTGACCAGGTTTTAGTAACCTGTATCCCCCACAAGTTTAGGGAACTGTAAATCCTCCAATACCCTTCTATTCCCTGCTTCATGAACATTAATAGTCTCCTCACTAAAAGTCTGAGGCTCCCTGATGTGGACTGAAGTCACTATAGCTTACTTCTCTACCCTCAGGACTTCTAAGGAGTCCATGAATAGAAATGAGAAGAACTTGATCTGACATTCTTATTTTTCTTAATGCTTCCTGTTAATTCTCTTTTCTAATCTTTGCACATGCTATTTTGGCATTTAGATCTATTCTGCTTTATATCTTCTTTCCTTTAGCACTCACTTTACACTCCCTACTACTTCTTGCACCTTCTTTTTAAATGTTTCACCTTGTTCTAACTTCCTTAACCCCAGCCAAATCTGTATGATCATCTAACTATAACATATTTGGTGATGTCTTTAGTTGGACCTACTTCGTTACTGCCATGTTTAAAGTATCCACATTAATATGCACCATTCATTGAGGCTAGTGCTTGTAATTCATTTTCCACTTTCCCTAGAGGAATTCTGGGAGAGTTTTTCTCATAACAAATTGCAGCAATGTCTCTGATCTGTACTCCTTAGGGCACATAAGGAACAGGGAAGAAATGCTTCAGAAGAATACACCCATAGACACAGGTCCCAGAACTCTTAATACCACAGAAGGAAATGGGCAGGTGTTTGAAGGAAAAACCCAACTCAGGAAAGACACAGGATAATTCTTCTCTCTGATTTTCAGAGGGTATAAATGTATATTTTTAATCCCTATTTGAAGCTATTTTTAAAAAGCTCCATATAAAATAATCAGAACCACAGGGGTTTTGTCTAGGGCTTAATCCATTTCCTAGCGTTACTTCGAAATATTTAGACATTTACAGCATTTGCTCTTTCAGGCCATTTATTTATCTCTTTATTAGACAACTCTTAAGCATCTAGTTTGTGTAAAGTATTGAGAACCAATGAAACATCATTAATTTAGGACCCACTAAGGCAGAATTTGTGGCAATATGGTCAAAGAATACATCTTTACACTAACAAAGAGTTTAACAAATTAGCAGCATAAAGATAATTCTAAATATCTAATGTTAGAAAGAAAAACTACTTTCAAACATCCTGAGAAACTTTACAAAGAAACACTTAACGCTCATCACCATCAACAGTCAGTAAGCTCCTACCATTGTTCTAGGTCTTAGACCAAAAAAAAAAAAAGAAGACACAAATTTTGCCCTCAAGTAATTTTCAGACTTGTTAATCGGAAGAAAAATATAATTAAAAATAAGATCAGTAACACAAAGTGGCATATGATTGGTGTACAGGCAACAAAATATCAAGAATTCAGAACAGGAAGAGACCACTGTAAGAGACTCTTAACAAAAGGGCTTTAACTGACAGAGGAAATTGTACTTAAGCTAGGTATTAAGGGAAATGGGATAAGCAGGAAGAAAAGAGGACGTTTAAGGAAAGCATGAAATAATTATCTAAATTATATACAACACTGTGGCCAAAATAAAATTCTCTATGTACCTGAAAGGAGTAAAATGTTTCACAAAATATTCCATTATTGAGACAGACTTCTAGTATCACTATGCAATAGAAAGATTTTACTCTATTATATAGAATATGATAGAGTAATAATAGGAACTTATATTTATACTATTTTATGGCTTATAAAATGCATTTACATAGGAAAGGAAACATTTAATTATTTAGTAGCAGTTTATAGCAATGTTATTTTATTAAGAATTTCTCCATATAGTTCTCTTTAATTTTTTCAGATTTTTAAAAAATAAGCCTGTTTCTGTACATTTGTAATTGAGAAAAATGTTCATCTAGAAGGCATTCCCTATGGCATTTCCTAATTAAAATTTAGGTTACCATGTAAAGCTTTAGAATACAGAAATTTACTTTGTACCCCAAAACATAAGTAAAAACCCACATTTTTTTAGTATCAGAAAGTGGGATCTATATATCTATAAATTTAGATAAAGTTATTCTGATTCTTCAGTTATATTTGTATCTAAAAATAAATGTTTAAAGTGTATCTCTAGATAAGAAGCTAAAATAATCAATAGATAAAAGAGAAAAACAGACAAGGCAAGAAAATAGGATTAAATACAACATGAACCTCTACTAAATTAATCTCCAGATACTCAATTTCCAGTCAATTGCACTCAGAAGCATTTGGCATCCATGCGTGCCTAAATCAATGAAGAGTGACCTAAGAGATCTTGACTTCCCTAAGTCCCAATACAAATAATCAAACTCCTTGATTTTAGATAAACAATCACAGCATAATTATCAAATTTGAAAATAAAAGTAAGGAGATAACTAAATATTTAGATTCCTGAATCAGTATCCCAAAAGAACAGGCACTCTGAAACACTGCACTAAATCTAATAAGATTAACTTGACAAAAATAAATGTACTGTGCTTGAATCAAAAATCTTGTATAGGATAGACAAATATAACAATAGCCCATATAAAAAGACAGGTTTTAGCTGACTGCAAGTTTAATATGAATTAATAGTATATTAGACCACCCTACCAAGAGCTAATTTTACCTTAAATGCATTAACATAGAACTAAAAAAGGAGAGATAATAAGTCCTAGAAAGATGAGGGGGGAAAAAAAAGACAAGTTGTGAGCAATGGTTGGAAGTATCAGTGATGCATAACCTGCAGAAAGTAAAGGCTCAAACACTTAATAGGTTGTCAGCTATTACAGGGATTGGTCTTATTTTACATGGCTAAAGAGGGTGGAACTAAAACCAATGGGTTAAAGTGCTAAGAAGGCAAATTGTAACTCAACACCTCAAAGACCCTTTTTGTAACCATTAGAGCTATCCAAAAATCTTATAGGCTGAGAAAAGAACCATTTTGGGGTTGGGAAATGTGAGTGTCCAATCTCTGAAAGAGTAAAGGAACGGTACAGGTTGAAACTGGGGATACTGCAGGGGCTTTATTCATTGAACAGAAGTTTGGATCAGATGAACTTTTAAAATACCTCTCAGATACAAGATTACATAATCCCATTATTACTAAAATATGGCCCAGAGCAATTGAGTGACTTCCAGATCAACAGAACTATTTGATAAAAGAGTTGAGATTAGGATATATGACTCAAAGCTTAGTCTGCTGTATCTCGAAAAATACTGCAAAACAACATGATTCAATATCTTCCATGAAGAAATTATATTCCCAGGAAATATCACTCTGTGACCAAGTGAAAGATGGAGAAGTGGCAAGCTTACCTGTCAAAGTCAACATAAGGCAACTGTTAGTACAACCACCACTCCCACCACCCTGCTCCTCAACTCAAACATTAAGAAGATAAACTGTTTCTCCATGATGTAAGTCTGTGTGGTTCCTATAGATCACGTGGACCAAGGTTCCAAGGTTTCCAAACCAAAAATGGAAGATAAAAGCATGCTATCTATACCTATGGGAAAAACCTGACCATACCAGTGAAAGATTAGTCAACTGACTCCATACAAGTTGGTTTGATGGGTAAAAAGCAGAGTTCCAATCAGTAAATGGAAAGAGGCATATCACAATAAGACTCTATCTAAAAGAATAAGCAATTTCTAAACACATTTACTCTTTCCAAATTCTCCCTGATGTTAGCAGAGAATTGCTACATCCTATATTAGTTTAAGCTTTTTAACCTAATCTACCCTATAATTAGAAACCATACTTTTTATTCCAAAACAGTTGAAGGGGATAAATTACACTAATATTGACAATTACAAAGCCAGTTAAATAGAAAATGTGTTATAATAGGTTCATGGTACTAAATCAGATTACTATGCCATTTCAGTGTTTCCTTGGCATGCCAAAATATAATTTATAGAATGTAAGTAAAATATTATAGCAAAGGTCTACCTTCCTTAATTGACTTCCCTAAATATCTGCAAAATTAAATGTGTTTAAAAGCAGAATAGTTTGCAGATCAGCACTGTCAGGTGCACAATCTATTCCTCTATTTTTAACAGTTTCCTTATGATGAACCACAGTAATGGCCAGGAGAAATACCATGGAAGCTCCAAAACAGCAGATTAACTGAATTTACAGAGCTTTAATAAGCTCCTATTCTCCCCCCTCAATTACACACACACACACACACACACACACACACACACACAAACACACACACAATTTTAATCTCTTCTACAGTAGAGACTCTTAGTTGCCTGGAAGGTCTTTCCTCTGAGTAGTGAGAAACAAAATTATTAGCTGGACATATTCCTCCTCAGCTAAAAGATAATGTTCCCCTATTTCCCTTGAAGCTGGGTGTGTTCACTTGCCTGAAGTTTGGCCAAAGAGATAGAGATTTAAGTTGGAAGACTTACACTAAGGGGTATCGTTCCACATTCCCTTAACCCGCATTCTGCCTATAAGGTTGGTGTGATGCTTCAGCCTCCATCTTGGACCATGAGAATGAGACCACTCTAGGAATGCCAGATGCAATGGACTGAATGTTTGCGTTTCCCCAAAATTGATTTGTTAAAACCCTAATCCCAATGTGATGGTATTTAGAGGCGGGGCCTTTGGGAGGTAATTAGGTCATGAGGGCAGAGTCTTCATAATGGTATTAGTGCCCTGACAGGAAGAGACCAGAGAGCTAGCTAGCTTTCTTTCCACCATGTAAGGACACAACAAGAAGTCAGCAGTCTACAACCTGGAAGTGCATCCTCCCTAGAAACACACCGTGCTGGCACTCTGATCTTGGACTTCCATCCTCCAGAACTGTGAAAAATAAATTTCTGTTCTTCATAAGCCACTCTGAATGTGGTACTTTATTATAGCAGCCCAAGCTGACTAATACACTAGAATAAAAAGGTAGAAGGGGTATAGATTCCTGACAACTTCATGGAACTGCCATTTCAGCCCTGGATTCTCAATCTTCAGATTTCTTTTATTTAAGAGGAAATAACTTTTAATCTTATTTAGGGTTTCCAATTATGTTCAACCTAATCAACTCCTAACTAGTACATGTGCTGTGAAGTCAGGCTTACTCTCCAGTCTTCCCATAACATGACTTCCACACAACTCTACCTGAACCACTCTTGCTGCATTGTCAAAAGCGGTCACCATGGGGCTTCCCTGGTGGCGCAGTGGTTGAGAGTCCGCCTCCCGATGCAGGCGACATGGGTTCGTGCCCCGGTCCGGCAAGATCCCACATGCCGCGGAGCAGCTGCTCCCATGGGCCATGGCCGCTGAGCCTGCGCGTCCGGAGCCTGTTGCTCCACAACGGGAGAGGCCACAACAGGGACAGGCCCGCGTACCGCAAAAAAAAAAAAAAAAAAGAAAAAGTGGTCACCATGCAATCCTTGTCTTAGTTTGCTCCTTCAGTGTAGTTGACTCTGGTGGTAACTCCCTCAGACTTAAGACCTCAAATCACTCTTCACTCATTCTCCTCCGTATCTTAAAACATTGCTTTGTTTTTTCTTTTTTTTTTTAAACTCTACAAAATATCTTATTGCTTGGACGTGCGAAATAAATTTAGGAGGCAGAAGAATAAATACTGGCTCTCAAATTTCTTTGCTAGTGATACACAGAATACAAAAGGAAGAGTTTGACAAGTTACAATCAGTTCAGTTCGGGATACATTGTTTTAGTATGAGTCTGAAACTCCAAGAAGAGTCCTAGATATAGAATTAAGTTGATTTTTTTCATACAAAATTATCTAGCACAAAATATTGATTAATCAATATAATGCCAATTTATAATAACGCCAAGTTCTCATTATATGTGGGTCATTTCTTGAGCACTCTGACTGTTGCACTGACATACAGTACTTGCCCACTCCCATGCCAATATTACACTAGTTTTATTTTAAAAATCTTGTTATTGCATAAATAAGTCTCCACACCTTACCACTACCACATCTTCTTCCTCTTCAAAACTGTCTTGGCTGTTTTGGTTCTTTTTTTTATATATACAGCAGGTTCTTATTAGTCATCAATTTATACACATCAGTGTATACATGTCAATCCCAATCGTCCAATTCATCACACCTCCACCCCCACCCCCTCCGTGGCTTTCCCCCCTTGCTGTCCATTCGTTTGTTCTCTAAATCTGTCTCAATATTTGCCCTGCAAACCGGTTCATCGGTACAATTTTTCTAGGTTCCACATATATGCGTTAATATACAATATTTGTTTTACTCTTTCTGACTTACTTCACTCTGTATGACAGTCTCTAGATCCATCCACGTCTCAACAAATGACCCAATTTCATTCCTTTTTATGGCTGAGTGATATTCCATTGTATATATGTACCACATCTTCTTCATCCATTCATCTGTCGATGGGCATTTAGGTTGCTTCCATGACCTGGCTATTGTAAATAATGCTGCAATGAACATTGGGGTGCATGTGTCTTTTTGAATTATGGTTTTCTATGGGTATATGCCCAGTAGTGGGATTTAAGGAACCTCCATACTGCTCTCCACAGTGGTTGTATCAATTTACATTCCCACCAACAGTACAAGAGGGTTCCCTTTTCTCCACACCCTCTCCAGCATTTGTTGTTTGTACATTTTCTGATGATGCCCATTCTGACTGGTGTGACGTGATACCTCATTGTAGTTCTGATTTGCATTTCTCTAATAATTGATGTTGAGCAGCTTTTCATGTGCTTCTTGGCCATCTGTATGTCTTCTTTGGAGAAATGTTTATTTAGGTCTTCTGCCCATTTTTGGATTGGGTTGTTTGTTTTTTTAATATTGAGCTGCATGAGCTATTTATATATTTTGGAGATTAATCCTTTGTCCATTGATTCGTTTGCAAATATTTTCTCCCATTCTGAGGGTCGTCTTTTTGTCTTGTTTATGGTTTCCTTTGCTGTTCAAAAGCTTTGACGTTTCATTAGGTCCCATTTGTTTCTTTTTGTTTTTATTTCCATTACTCTAGGAGGTGGATCAAAAAAGATCTTGCTGTGATTTACGTCAAAGAGTGTTCTTCCTATATCTTCCTCTAAGAGTTTTATAGTGTCCAGTCTTACATTTAGGTCTCTAATCCATTTTGAGTTTATTTTTGTGTATGGTGTTAGGAATTGTTCTAATTTCATTCTTTTACATATAGCTGTCCAGTTTTCCCAGCACCACTTATTGAAGAGACGGTCTTTTCTCCATTGTATATCCTTGCCTCCTTTGTCATAGATTAGTTGACCATAGGTGCGTGAGTTTAGCTCTGGGCTTTCTATCTTGTTCCATTGATCTATGTTTCTGTTTTTGTGCCAGTACCATACTGTGTTGATTACTGTAGCTTTGTAGTACAGTCTGAAGTCAGGGAGTCTGATTCCTCCAGCTCCGTTTTTTTCCCTCAAGACTTCTTTGGCTATTTGAAGTCTTTTGTGTCTCCATACAAATTTTAAGATTTTTTGTTCTAGTTCTGTAAAAAATGCCATTGGTAATTTGATAGGGATTGCATTGAATCTGTAGATTGTCTTATAGTTTTCTGCATATAGGTCTTTTGTCTCCCTAGGTAGGTTTATTCCTAGGTATTTTATTCTTTTTGTTGCAATGGTAAATGGGAGTGTTTCCTTAATTTCTCTTTCAGATTTTGCACCATTAGTGTATAGGAATGCAAGAGATTTCTGTGCATTAATTTTATATCCTGCAACTTTACCAAATTCATTGATTAGCTCTAGTAGTTTTCTGGTAGCATCCTTAGGATTCTCTATGTGTAGTATCATGTCGTCTGCAAACAGTGACAGCTTTAATTCTTCTTTTCCAATTTGTATTCCTTTTATTTCTTTTTCTTCTCTGATTGCCATAGCTAGGACTTCCAAAACTATGTTGAATAATAGTGGTGAAAGTGGACATCCTTGTCTCGTTCCTGATCTTAGAGGAAATGCATTCAGTCTTTCTCCATTGAGAATGATGTTTGCTGTGGGTTTGTCATATACGGCCTTTATTATGTTGAGGTAGGTTCCCTCTATGCCCACTTTCTGGAGAGTTTTTATCATAAATGGGTGGTGAATTTTGTCAAAAGCTTTTGCTGCATCTATTGAGATGATCATATGGTTTTTATTCTTCAATTTTTTTTATGGTGTATCACATTGATTCATTTGCATATATTGAAGAATCCTTGCACCCCTGGGATAAATCCCACTTGACCATGGCGTATGATCCTTTTAATGTGTTGTTGGATTCTGTTTGCTAGGATTTTGTTGGGGATTTTTGCATCTATATTCATCAGTAATATTGGTCTGTAATTTTCTTTTCTTGTAGTATCTGTCTCTGGTTTTGGTATCAGGGTGATGGTGGCCTCATAGAATGAGTTCAGAAGTGTTCTTCATCTGCAATTTTTTGCAAGAGTTTGAGAAGGATGGGTGTTTACTCTTCTCTAAATGTTTGATAGAATTCACCTGTGAACCCATCTGGTCCTGCACTCTTGTTTGTTGGAAGATTTTTAATCACAGTTTCAATCTCATTGCTTGTGCTTGGTCTGTTCATATTTTCTATTTCTTCCTGGTTCAGTCTTGGAAGGTTATACCTTTCTAAGAATTTGTCCATTTCTTCCAGGTTGTCCATTTTACTGGCATAGAGTTGCTTGTAGTAGTCTCTTAGGATGCTTTGTATTTCTGTGGTGTCTGTTGTAACCTCTCCTTTTGCATTTCTAATTTTATTGATTTGAGTCCTCTCCCTCTTTTTCTTGATGAGTCTGGCTAATGTTTTATCAATTTTGTTTATCTTCTCAAAGAACCAGCTTTTAGTTTTATTGATCTTTGCTATTGCTTTCTTTGTTTCTATTTCATTTATTTCTGCTCTGATCTTTATGATTTGTTTCCTTCTGCTAACTTTGGGGTTTGTTTGTTCTTCTTTCTCTAGTTCCTTTAGGTGTAATGTTATATTGTTTATTCGAGATTTTTCCTGTTTCTTGAGGTAGGCTTGTATAGCTATAAACTTCCCTCTTAGAACTGCTTTTGCTGCATCCCATAGGCTTTGGATCATCATGTTTTCACTGTCATTTGTCTCTAGGTATTTCGTGATTTCCTCTTTGATTTCTTCAGTGATCTCTTGATTATTTAGTAACGTATTTAGCCTTCATGTGTTTGTGTTTTTTAGGTTTTTTCCCCCTGTAATTGATTTCTAATCTCATAGCAATGGTGGTCAGAAAAGATGCTTGATATGATTTCAATTTTCTTAAATTTACTGAGGCTTGATTTGTGACCCAAGATGTGATCTATCCTGGAGAATGTTCTGTGTGCACTTGAAAAGAAAGTGTAAACTGCTGTTTTTGGATGGAATGTCCTATAAATACCAAGTAAGTCTACCTGGTCTATTGTGTCATTTAAACCTTGCGTTTCCTTATTTATTTTCATTTTGGATTATCTGTCCATTGGTTTAAGTGAGGTATTAAAGTCCCCCACTATTACTGTGTTACTGTCGATTTCCTCTTTTATAGCTGTTAACAGTTGCCTTATGTATTGAGGTGCTCCTATGTTGGGTGCATATATATTTATAATTGTTATATCTTCTTCTTGGATTGATCCCTTGATCACTATGTAGTGTCCTTCCTTGTCTCTTGTAACATTATTTTAAAGTCTATTTTATCTGATATGAGTATTGCTTCCCCAGCTTTCTTCTGATTTCCATTTGCATGGAATATCTTTTTCCATCCCCTCACTTTCAGTCTGTATGTGTCCCTAGGTCTGAAGTGGGTCTCTTTTTGACAGCATATATATGGGTCTTGTTTTTGTATCCATTCAGGAAGCCTGTGTCTTTTGGTTGGAGCATTTAATCCATTCACATTTAAGGTAATTATCTATATGTATGTTCCTATGACCATTTTCTTAATTGTTTTGGGTTTGTTTTTGTAGGTCCTTTTCTTCTCTTATGTTTCCCACTTAGAGAAGTTCCTTTAGCATTTGTTGTAGAGCTGGTTTGGTGGTGCTGAATTCTCTTAGCTTTTGCTTATTTGTAAAGCTTTTAATTTCTCCATCAAATCTGAATGAGGTCCTTGCTGGGTAGAGTAATCTTGGTTGTACGTTCTTACCTTTCATCACTTTAAGTATATCATGCCACTCCCTTCTGGCTTGTAGAGTTTCTGCTGAGAAATCATCTGTTAACCTTATGGGAGTTCCCTTGTATGTTATTTGTCGTTTTTCCCTTGCTGCTTCCAATAATTTTTCTTTGTCTTTAATTTTGCCAATTTGATTACTATGTGGCTCAGTGTGTTTTTCCTTGGGTTTATCCTGTATGGGACTCCCTGCACTTTCTGGACTTGGGTGGCTATTTCCTTTCCCATGTTAGGGATGTTTTCGACTATAACCTCTTCAAATATTTTCTTGGGTCCTTTCTCTCTCTTTTCTCCTTATGGGAGCCCTATAATGCGAATGTTGTTGCATTTAATGTTGCCCCAGAGGTCTATTAGGCTGTCTTCATTTCTTTTCATTCTTTTTTCTTTATTCTGTTCCACAGCAGTGAATTCCACCATTCTGTCTTCCAGGTCACTTATCTGTTCTTCTGCCTCAGTTATTCTGGTATTGATTCCTTCTAGTGTAGTTTTCATTTCCGTTATTGTATTGTTCATTTCTGTTTGTGTGTTCTTTAATTCTTCTAGGTCTTTGTTAAACATTTCTTGCAGTCTTCTCAATCTTTGCTTCCATTCTTTTTCCAAGGTCCTGAATCATCTTCACTATCATTATTCTGAATTCTTTTTCTGGAAGTTTGCCTATCTCCACTTTAGTTGTTTTTCTGGGGTTTTATCTTGTTCCTTCGTCTGGTACATAGCCCTGCCTTTTAATCTTGTCTATCTTTCTGTGAATGTGGTTTTTGTTCCACAGGCTGCAGGATTGTAGTTCTTCTTGCTTCTGCTGTCTGCCCTCTGGTGGATGAGGCTGTCTAAGAGGCTTTTGCAAGTTTCCTGATGGGAGGCACTGGTGGTGGGTAGAGCTGACTGTTTCTCTGGTGGGCAGAGCTCAGTAAAACTTTAATCTGCTTGACTGCTGATGGGTGGGGCTGGGTTCCCTCCCTGTTGGTTGTTTGGCCTGAGGCAACCGAACACTGGAGCCTACCTGGGCTTATTGGTGGGGCTAATGGCAGACTCTGGAAGGGCTCACACCAAGGAGTACTTCCCAGAACTTCTGCTGCCAGTGTCCTTGTTCCCACGGTGAGCCTCAGCCACACCCCGCCTCTGCAGGAGACCCTCCAACACTAGCAGGTAGGTCTGGTTCAGTCTCTCCTGGGGTCACTGCTCCTTCCCCTGGGTCCCCGTGCACACACTACTTTGTGTGTGCCCTCCAAGAGTGGAGTCTCTGTTTCCCCCAGTCCTGTCGAAGTCCTGCAATCAAACCCCACTAGCCTTCAAGTCTGATTCTCTAGGAATTCCTCCTCCCGTTGCTGAACTCCCAGGTTAGGAAGCCTGACGTGGGGCTCCAGTGGGTGGACTTCTGTGGTATAAGTGTTCTCCAGTCTGTGAGTCACCCACCCAGCAGTTATAGGAGTTGATTTTACTGTGATTGCGCCTCTCCTACCATCTCACTGTGGTTTCTCCTTTGTCTTTGGATGTGGGGTATCTTCTCTGGTGAGTTCCAGTGTCTTCCTGTCGATGACTGTCCAGCAGCTAGTTGTGATTGTGGTGTTCTCACAAGAGGGAGTGAGAGCACGTCCTTCTACTCCACCATCTTGGTTCAGGACCTCTGCTTTGTTTTTTCTACAAGCTTTTCTTCGTCCACCTACCCCTAAAATGTTGGCATTCCCTAAGATTACTTCATGGTCCTCTTCTCAATTCTACACGTTTTCCTCAGACCTACTACGCCAGTCAGTAGAAAACAGTCAATGTTGATACTACCAAACCTCTGTCTCCAACTCAGAATTTGCTAAAAGCTCCAGGTCAATTTATTAAAATGTTTTCTGAGCACATCCATCTGAATATCCCCTGGGCAACTTATATGCCACATTGCTCTCTGTTCTACCTCTTAGTTAATGATACATATTCATTTAGCTGTCCAAACCAAAAACCTGGGAGTAATCCTCAATTCCTTACTCTTGCCTGATATGCACTCGGTCACTAAGTATTCTAGAGCTATAGTCTATGGCTCATATCTATCTTCTCTGGCAATGTCCTCACTGTCACTTCCGCAGATTACTGTAATAGTGTTTGAACTGGTCTTCCTTTCTCCTATCCTCACTCCTCTCCACTGTGAGGTCAAAAGATCATTACAAAGCATCAATCTCTTAAAGTTGCTTCCTTGGTCATCAGCGTACCCGCATACCTATACAATAAAGGCCGGATACCTAAACATGGCAAATGCAGCCTGCCCAGATTTAGCTATGGCTTCTTTCTACAGTAAAAATCCGACCAAACTGAAAAATCAACAAACCTTAGATCTGTAAGAGAGGTGAGGTCGCAGAGCTAACTACTGCCCCCAAAACTGGAGAGACACACAGGCAGATATAGAGAAATATAACCAAACAGAAAGGAAACCCCTCAAAAGGAACCTATCCAGAAACCAGTGCCTGGGTAGGAAAACCTGTGCTGTAATTGACAAAGTGGTAGAGACTCAGTATTTACAAGTCTGAGAGATTTAAAAAAAAAAAAAAATGGCCAACCAGTCATGGAGGGCCTCCATGTCATCGTGAGTTTTATCTCCAGGAGCCTAACCTGGTTCTTACAGTGAAATTCAGAGAAAAATCCCCTCATGCTTCTAGCAGGGGGTGTGGGGAAGCAACCATTCTGGAATATGCTAGAGCATTCTATTCTTAAAAAGGTCCGCCCTCGGGAGAAACCAGTTTACAGCCTTATCTGCTGGGGTTTCATCAGAGCCTAACCGACTTGGAGTAAGTGACATACACAACTCCAGCCTCCTCTAGGCATCCTCTCCCCCCTAGAAAGTTTAAAAAAAGAAAAAAAAACACAAAAACTGAGAAGCACTGGCAAAGTTCACAGTCCAGAAACACAAGCTCACCAAAAGACTGAGACCTAATCCTAGGACTATGGAATATACAGCCCCATCTTTCCACTGTATTACTAAAGGCCTCCTTACTGCAGTTCCTTTTACCCAGCACATCATGTCCACCTTTCAACAAAAAGTTACAAGGCATACAAAAGTACAAAAACACAGTTTGAAGAGACTGAACAAGCATCGAAACCTGAGTCTGATATGGCAAGAATGTTGGAATTATCAGACCAAGAATTTTTAAAACTATGATTAATATGCTGACAGCTTTAATGTAAAAAGTAGACAACATGCAAAAACAGATGGTTAATGTAAGCTAACCAGATTATTATTGCTAGAAACTTCTCCCTTTACTTTGACTAAATGAGGTCTGACTTATTTATAGTGCTTTCTCCTTTTAACGGATTTTATTTTACACTGTTTTTAGTTTATACTAAATGATATTAACATTTATCTTTGAAAAGATCACAAAGATTATGTAACTTAAAGGAAATTTTAACAAAGACTTTCAAATGCATAAAAGTAACATTTTTAATCCATGTGATATGTGGACATTTAAATATTTCCTAATGATATTATAGATAAAAAGGAAGCATCAATAAAAAGAAACAGTGTACAGGCAGAACCTGACTTGCAAACGTCAATCCCGTAAATTTGCTGCATCTGAGAAATTCAAACCCCTGGGCAGGCTGACTGCCAAGATACGGTTCCCTTTTGTGCAGCTACTGTTAAACATTCCTCTCCAGTTTCCTGTTCTACCACATCCAACTTATGCTACCCCACTCCTTTAATGCCATCTTGACCCCATCCCAATACTACTCCATCTACCCTCAACTCCCATTCTTCCTTTTCTAGGTGCAAAAGGTTCTCCATCTCCTGAATGATCTTTCATAGATCAGTCTCCCTGTCTGACTACTTCACCCATCCCCCTAAGTGCCCAAAGCCCGTATCTCCTTCCTGTCACAGCTGCAAGGACACTCATTCTCCTCTTGCCACCATCACTACCACAGTTGGTGAAGAAACCTCTCACTGCCAATGGGTGGGGAAAAAAAATGGAAATACTCCCTGTTGTTTAACGCGTATGGAAACTGGGGTAGTGGGAGGAGGGGGGGAAGGAACATTCTTCAGTTATTGAAATTGTTGTAAAGCGAAATAGAGTCTCTAAATTTTAAATTTACAGTTGAAATTCATATCCCCAAAGACAATGGGAAACCATAATATCGTTAGTTCTGGAATTCAGCTATATTATGGGTACCATTTGGGAACATAATTACAATTTATAATATTTTCTTTGGTGATATGTTCCCTGTATCAAACAAGCCAATTTATAAACCACCTTTTGAAAGACAACCTACCTAAACACTAGGGACAGCATGTAGAGTTATTCTTTCATATTTTCCCATACTAAGAAATAAAAAGTATGGGGAGATAAAACTGTAAGCTGCTGAAGAGCAGGAGCCTTGAGTGTCCTGTTCAGCATTTTATCCTGTACCCAGCATTTGACACACTTTAATCACTCAACAAGTATCTGGAAAAAGAAGGTGGGTGGAGGTTGGGGACAGGGAGAAGCCCAACATCCCCAAGAGTCCTCTTCCATGATGAACTTGTGTCCATGATTAGTTAAGGAAGAGTACAGGGCATTTCAGAGATTGAGAAGAAAGGAGTTTTCTTTATCCTTCAGGTTACCTGAGACTAAGTGGTGATTCCTTTTTAAATAATCTTAACTTATTCATGGCCAAAATCTTACCTATCCAGTACAGGCTGTCAAAAATTAGGTCTGTCCAGCTGAAAGATGAGATGTTAAGTCATCTTTCACTGGTAACACTGCAAGATAACATTATAAATGCTTTCAATTTTAACCAGCCCGAAAAATTAAATGGAGGACTGAGAACATTTTTCTGTATAAAGCTGAGAAGCAGGGGAAAGAAGACTAGCTACAGTAGAAAACTCTTTCAGACCAAATTATCCAGACTGGTTGGTTTTGCTTCAACTTCTTCTTTCATTCACTAAAATAGTTATACTCTTAGGTATGTTTTTACAACAGTCGATGACAGCTTCTGCTGGAATTTACAATCTGGTGTTTATTTACATAGAATGCTTCATTAATATCACTTGCCTGATCTTCTATTTTAATTAGATTTACATAATTTGAAATGAAACAATTGTTTCAGGAAATAAAGCACAAAAAGAGAAATATAATAGTTAACAACTATGATTACTAGCTTTAATATTTTTAATCTTATTGTTTGTTGAACTACTTAGTAGAAGATTTTGAAGAATAAAGTGAAGCAGGATCTGAGGTTCCATTTCTGCTGTCTGTTGTTCTAGAGACCACTAAAATTCCTTAAAAAAGAAATAAAGTTCTCAAAATAGGCTAGGTAAAACCCTGAATTATAATATTACATTGTCGTAAGTATAAATCCCTTAAATCCAATAATAATTACTCATATACCCAAATGATACATTAAGATGATTAAATGTATCAAATGAACAAATATTGACATTATAAAAATATAACCATAATTATTTGCCCCTCAAGTAAAATTATTTATCAAAAATATCATCTATATATCCTTTTGAAAAATAAGTTCTTTACACAGTGTTTTATATCCTAATTAATTTTTATAGTAAATTTCTTTCTCAAGACACTGTAAATCCTCAAAGGTTAAAAATGATATTGAGAAATTTATGTGACTACTTAAAATACTCAGGCTATGACTAACATAGAATATGAATGAACTACAAAGAAAATGTA
Organism: Delphinus delphis; assembly: GCF_949987515.2. Taxonomy (NCBI): domain Eukaryota; kingdom Metazoa; phylum Chordata; class Mammalia; order Artiodactyla; family Delphinidae; genus Delphinus; species Delphinus delphis. The sequence goes on along the minus strand of NC_082685.1, from coordinate 108,499,916 downwards.
CAGAAAGTAAAAGATTTTAAATATAAAATACCAACCATAAAAATAAGATTATAGTCAAAATTAATTTAAGAGTTTTTAGGATGTTAAGCTTAATTATTCCACTTTATATGTAAACAGTAAAATGGGTGGCCTAATGTACTATGTAATGCTATCTACACTACAGGTATTTAATAAGTACTTTTTGTCTGGACGTTCCACCTATTTCCACATTTCTTAATTTATGCTAGTTTTTTTTTTTTAAGGGCACAAATTAGCTCAAAATAAAAAGGTTAAGACAGTGAACACCAAAAGTTATCCTATTTTGAACAAATAACTCATTTTCAGCAATAAGGAAGGGTTGATGGATAACAAGAGGAGTAGAAAGAGAAAAGGCATTTATTTAAACTGTGCATGCTTTTGCCAATTTCTGATAAAATAATAAACACCAAATTCTATAGAGCAACTTGTAAAAAAAAAAATGAAATAGCCAATGGTTGAGAGTAGAGTCCAACAAACCTTTACAATTTTAGTCTGCCGGGAATAAGTTTAAGGAATAATAAAGCAAAAGCACTGGCACATAATTTAAGCTTCTAGGATCTGGCAAAAGAATTCTGATTGAACATGTACTTTGAATGACATTGGCATCCATTAGTTTAACTAACTAAACCAATATAACATGTTGTTAGTTTCAAAGTCCTTATTCATCACACACTGTAAAGTGTTAATCTGAGACTGAGAAAGATTCAAGATCAAAACAGGAAAAATATTGCAACAGTCTAAATAAATAATTGCTAAGTGTAATGTAAGGCGGAGTGTTGGTCGTGGTTACTGAATGCTTAGTGCATCTACTCTGGATAGCCATTCTTCAATTCCCACATCATGAAAAAGAATCCATTGAAAAATTCATTAAGAACTTCCAGGCATCTCTCTGGTGCCACTAGTTTTGCCCAAGATGGCAGCAGAACAGGGAGTTAAAATGATTATCCTACCATCACAGCCTTTGCACTCCCTCAAAAATCCTGATCTCTGTAACAAGTGCCACAGCCCTGTCTATGCCTAACTCACAGCAATGAAAAGCAGTGGGGGAAAAGTGGAAATGAAGGAAGCAGATTAATTCCTTGGTCTCAGCAAGCATCTTTCTGTTCCACTGGATTATTTCTAAGCAAGATACAAAAGAGGAAGCCAAAAAAATGATTAATCCAATGGGTGAGTAAAAAATGAAAATATGTATATGAGTAAAAATAAGGGTGAGTTTTCAAAGAAGAGAAATAAGTGGGTTTTAACCCTACTGTTACTCTCTAATACACTGAATCCTAACTAGAGGCTTTAAAAACAAGTTTTAAAAAATGAATTACAGACTATTTTTTGAGAAGAACTACAACAAAACAAATACAGATCTCTCTGAGACCCTACCTTCCCTGCAAAATTGAACTACCCAGTAAATTACCACTTGGGGTGGTTATGACAATTACAGATCAGCTACGTAGAAAGCCTAGCACAAGGCCTAGCACATTATGGTTAAAACAGTAACTATTATTATTGTGGCAAACACTTCGAATATATTGATAAATAGATAAACTTAACCACATTATGAAAGTAACTATAGTTCCTTTTCCTTCAAGTAGGACTTAAAGAGCCAGAAATGTAACCCTCCAAGTTGTGAAAGACTTCAAGATTTCTAAATTAAAACAGAAGAATAATACGGTGGTAAATTCAATTGGCCTGTTTATTTCCAATCCAGCAGCAACTTCAGCTGCGGCCCTGTAAGGGCACAGACAACTATGAGTATAAATGGAAGGAAAAATCAGCCCTAAATGAAGCTCTATTACAGTGCCCGGGGTGTCTCGGTTCAGGAATCCAGGATTCCTAAGGCTTGTGTCCTGGGTGTCCCAGCTCCTGAGTCTCTACACCCTCCACCTCCCAACCCCAACTCTGAAGCCAGAAAAAAGCCAGAGGGATAATGTAGGAAAATATTTCCTAGAGCAATCAAGGAAGAAGGACTCTACAGAAATACTAAACACTACAAGAGGCCAATCTAATTCTAAAGTCTTTATTTCACTGTCCATTCTTGATCAATCTTAACAAATTTCTTTCTTTATTAAGCATCTATGTGTCAAACACTATGCTAAATAATTCCACTAAAGATGTCTCAAATGAAAAAGACCTTTTTGACTAGGTTAATCTCATAAGGCTTTTTATTTTAGTAATATCAAAACAAGCCCAGCAAAATACAAAAGTACTAAGGCAACAGACATCCTTGTCACTTTATTCTATCACTGGCCTCCAAAGAAACTCTGGACTAAAATAATTATTTACCTTAGCAACTATTAGAGCCTTTGACATGATGTACATTGTGAATCTCTAAAAAGATATATAGTATGTACCATTCCATAAACCCATCTGACCTCTGAACCCTTTTATCCTAGAATGCCAATTTACATAGTAATTAATGTTTTCACAGAGATTAAAACTTAAGTTTAACTGTATCATTAATAGGGATGATTAGAAACAAAGATATATGAGACTAATAAGGCATACTTTGAAAGAAATCAACATCATTAATTTTTTCATAGTAAAAAAAGATTTTGTAGTATTTAGAAAAGGACAAAAGCTATAGATTCTTCCTGCTACTCAATGTTACTTATACACAGGGCTTTCATGCAAAGCAATGGAAGGAAAGGAACAGAAGCTCCAAAATGGGATTCTGAAAATACAAAGTATATGAAACACAACGCCAGTAAGTTCTGAACAAATGCAGGAATGCTATTCTTTTTAACCAAGCTTATCAATTTACACTTTCATCTAGACATCTGAGCATGAGCTCTCTGCTAGTGCTCAACCCCAGTAGAGATAATCCTTATATCACACGACCCAAATGCCAATTCAAACTGGATCACTACATTTTTTTTTTTGTTTTATTACAGGAAGGTAGATTGGACCTTTTTTTTTTTTTGCCTCTTTCCATTATGTCCCCTTAAACGGTTACATAATATCTTCATAGCCTTTAGCCAGCTAAGGGATCTGTGACCTACTCCACGCTGCCATTAATGTCTCAGATTGAACTACTGGACAGTAAAAGAACTGTGATCTCTCAGGCTACAGCTAAACCTTAACATACTCAAGCTCCAATAACTAGGAATGAGAACAGATATTTACACACAGTCTCCACTGTTTACTACAAAAGACAAACTGGTCATTTTAATGAGGGATCTTTGTCTTTTTCTCCCCCCTTTTTTTCCCACATCTTATTCAGTATTCTTCATGTGATGGCTACTTTAAGTGGTTCAATATTTAATTAAGGATTAAATGGTAAAGCAGTTTGACCATTAAATTATAAAAACCTTCAGTGTTTACAAAGCTTTTTAAAAATTAAATAACTTAATATAAGTTTAAAAATTAGATTTAAAAGTGAGCTTTAAGAGCACACAAATTATTTTGAAGATATTAAGCCATGACAAAACATATGCATCAGTCATGATAGAAGACACGTGTAGTGCTAGCAACCCAGGAGGACCCCCAAAACGCAGGCATTCTCAGCCATTATCTGCACTGTCTGTCAGATGGACACACAAAATTTGGCATTAATACAGTGATTCCATGGGACAAGAGGAGCACATCAGATTATCTGAGGAGGCCCAGAGGGAAACACAACACATATTTCCAGCGGAAAAAAAGTCAAAATAATGACTTTAAAATTCAATTGTTTAAAAAAAAAATGGTGGGGGGATTTCCCTGGTGGCGCAGTGGCTAAGAATCCGCCTGCCAATGCAGGGGACACGGGTTCGATCCCTGGTCAGGGAAGATCCCACGTGCCACGGAGCAACTAAGCCTCTGCGCCACAACTACTGATCCTGCCCTCTAGAGCCCGCGAGCCACAACTACTGGAGCCTGTGCTCCCCAACGAGAGAAGCCACTGCAATAAGAAGCCTGCGCACCGCAAAAAATGAAGAGTAGTCCCCGCTAGCGCAACTAGAGAAAGCCCGTGACCAGCAACGAAGACCCAACACAGCCAAAAGTAAATAAATAAATAAATTTATTTTAAAACAATAGTGGGGAAAGAGAAGAAGAGTTTTATATAAACCTCTTAATAAACACCAACGTCAGAAAAATTCAAATAAAAAATTTTTTAAAAAGTCATTTAAATTCAATTCCTCTTTCACTTAACTGTTAAGCATTGAGTCTAAGTCTTTGTGTTTATTTTCCTAGTAATAGAAAACACTGGATTTATTATGCTTATTAATGTTTTCTCTTAAAAGAGAAAAACCAAAAAAGAGCTTAATAAAGTCAGCTTATTTCAGATTATCTTTCAGTTTATTTTAAATACTTTTTTTTTAATCCACAGATCCAGAATTTGGTGCCAAGTTTTTCCTTGCACCCATAGACAAATTCTACATTTTGTTTCCTTATTATATTTATTATATTTTCATGCCTAATAAATATACTGAGCTAAAGCTGAAAATATTTGCTACCTAAAATGAATAAATGCCAAGAGTACCTGGCTATGGAGCTTCCCTGCTGCTTTAGTTTCTTCCACGTGTGAACAGAAAACTGGGAGCTGATGCACCAAGTGAACACCCAAGCCAGGCAAAAAGCTCGGCAATCTGAGCCATGTGAAATGGTCACATGATCACTGCTGTCACAAAGCAGCACTGGCATTTGTGTTACCTAAGCAGTGAGGTGGAGGGTTGGTGATTCTCCTCCTTAGTCATCTGGTACACTTTTGTTCTCCTTTCTCAGTCCTTCCATTGTGGTATATAATTAATGACAGCATGATTGTGAAGGGTGTGGCAGGCTTTCACTATCTCTAGCTCATTACCTCCTGTAAAAACTGTAAGCTTACATATGCTTTCTCAGTTACCTACAAGTCTTATGAAATACCATCCCCACCTCCCATTTCCCTGCCATACCACCATCTGTTCAGTTCTATCACTTACATTACATAAAAACCCACTGTTTTCCAAATTTTGCATGTACATATATACACACATATACATACACGTACACACACAATTTTGGAAACGCTGGGCTAAATTTAAATAAGTTTCTTTATTGCTGGACCATTCAGAACCTTTAATGTGCTAATCTCTATTAATTTCTTGACATAAACGTAATATGCCCCACTTCCAAATCTATTTGGCTAGACAGACCTTTTTTTAATAGAACATTTTCAATGGTATACATCTTGGAAAACTCTCATCCAAATTATTCAAAACAGAACATTTTAAATGTAGATATAAAATATCTATATGTAAAACAAATTATGTATATATACAAAAATTCATATATCTATATATAGAATATTTATATAAATATGTATATAAAACAAATTTGAATATATTAATTTACCCACTCATCCACTTACACACCCATTCCACAAGCCATCCAACAGATAACGTACATATAGAGTGTCTATATACGTGAACATTCTTGTGCTTGGTGCTATGGGAGATAAAGAAATCTGGAAATATCTTTAACATATTTTCTACTATTCTCTTATTAATCTTCATACAAACTACCGGAGTTTTTAAAAGCCACTTAATATGTTAAAATTCTTGAAGAATCTATTAACAGGAAACATAACTTAAGAAATTATAAGTGGTAAAGAAATTACAAGCGGTAAACTAAGGAAATATTTACTTCACAAAAGTGCTTTAAAATACTAAATATCACAAATATAGTTTAAATTATGTTTATATTATTACACAATTTTCCAGGAGCAACTAAAGCTAAAAATAATTAACTGATTTTTTAAGTCTAAAAAATTAAAATGTGCTTAAATATATACTTTAGGATTTAAAAGCCATAAACACATCAAGACAATTAAATGTATCCTAATTAGATTCAACTAATCAACCACTATGCAATACCAATTACTTGAAATTTTTGCCTTGAACTTTAGAATTTTTCTAAGTCAAGCCTTCTTTCAGCTGCCTCATTTTAATCCTGACTTTTATATTGAAAAACTATAGGAAAAATCTTTAAATTATTTGACCATAAATACTTTTATCAAGTATAACGTAAAAGTGGTAAGACATTCCAAACTGGACATGTTGGGAACCAAATATACCCATGATCAGTGTGTGTTGTACTTCAGAAACAACCTTACTTGTTTTAAACAAATATTACTTATGGCTCCAGTCTCTACACATTTGCTCGACACTCCCCTGTGCTTTTCCCTTCATCTATGCAAGGTCAACATTAGTTCAATCCCCAATACTGTGCAGGTATTTTCGATGGTTCCACCCCACAGGTATCTGTCTCACCCATCTCAGAACTCACAGTACTTACAGTCCATATCACTCATAGCATCTATTATGTTACAACTTATACTGTTACTTTATACTGCCACTTAACTTTTCATGTATTATAGTTTTCCATGTATCTATACGATAACCTTTCTGAAGGCAAGGAACATTTCCTTCCCTTCTTTAAATCCTGCACTACACTTTCAATAAAGTAAGCACACAACTTATTTCACAGAATAATAAAGTTTCACAGCTGAATGTGCAAATCTCTCGCTTTGCAGATAAAAAAGGAAGCCAAGAAAGGTGAAGTAACTTGCACAAGGTTATTCAGTCAGGTGGGAACTGAATCAGGGCAAGAACCCAAGTGTGTGGATCTAATCTACTGTTCCTTGGTTTAGCCCATATTAAAAAAAAATAAATTGTGCTAAACTCCCCTTGTTCACCTTCCAGTTTTAATAAGTACAAAAAGCCAAACTGTGTGTATAACCAAGAACTTTGCATTGTTTCAAAATCACAGTTTTTTTCAATATTAATCATTGGCAATCCTAAGAATGATGATGATGATACACATAAGATGAAAGTGATCTTGTAAAATGTCTACTGGCCCAGAACAGCCTTTGTGTTATTTCTTCCTTTTAAAGCATGATACAATGGGGGGCGGGGGGTGCTCAATTAAACTAAATAGGTCAGTTACCAGTTTTAGTTAATTGGGATTTTATCTAAATAACAGTAAAGAGCTACTTGTCTCCCTCTGAATCTTATTATTCAAGAAGTCTTCTCACCATTTATTTACAGAATAATCTTTAAAAAAAATAAGTAGCTGCTTGATAGTCTGATTAACCTAAACTTTCCTTCAGAGACTCTTCCATCATCTGCCTAAGTCCTCCAGGGAAGTGGGGCCATTTAGATGCACAGGAGAACAGCTGGAGCATGAAGTGACAGATAGATTTACTTTAGAGATTAGCCCCAAGAGAAGTGCTTGGTTCTCAGTTAACTTTGTGTATTCTAACTTAAGAAAATTCCAGGGAAATAAAATTATATACAGGCGTATTTCCACAAACTACTCATTAGATAACTCTATAGCCTTAAGAACCAGAACAGGGACGGTTCTGTCAAAAATGCCTCCCACTGGCATTAATTTCATTTGAGAGTTAACAGAGCAGTGAGGATCAAATGAGTTTCTATTAAGCTATTGGAGAAGAAAAATAAAAAAGCCCTGATCTCCAGTCAGGCTTCTTTTACTAAAAGGTTTAATTAAGTGTTATTGGTTAAATAGTCCCCACTCAAAAATGATGCTAGAATCCTAGCCACCAACACATCAATGTGACCTTATTTGGAAACATGGTTGTTGCAGATGTGATTTGTTAGGATGAGGTTATACTGGAGTAGGGTGCGCCCCTAATCCAATATGACTGATGTCCTCATAAAAAGAAGAAATTTGGACAGAGAGACACACTTAGAGGGAAGATGATGTAAAGAACCACAGGGAGAAGATGGACAGAGGCCTGGACAGACTAATCCCTCACAGCCCTCAGAAGAAACCAATCCTGCCAACAATGTGATTTCGGACATCTAGCCTCCTGAACTATGAGACAAGAAATTTCTGTTATTTAAGCCGCCCACCGTATGATACTTTGTTTCAGCAGCCCTATCAAACTAATACAGTAGGCAACAAGAAATAATTTTAAAGGTGTCTGTAAGGTAAATGTAAAATAGCACTAAACTAGAAATTCAAGTCTTAATTTCTAGGTTTTAAATGGATAACTTCTGACATAAATCTCTAACTCAGTTTCCTTACCTATACCTCTTTTAGGTTGTTGTGAAGATAAGGTTTAATAACATGTATGAAAGTTCTTAGAAAAGTACAAAGTATTAAATATAAAATGTTATCATCCAACATTTACAATTAATACATTTGGCTTTTAGATAAGAAAAACAGCAAAGGTACAGAAAAGGTATAGGTGGTCCCTACATTTCTTCCTTAGAAATGAGAGACTAATGACTTCAGATGTTAACCAAAAACTAAATCACAGTGCAAATTAAAGTATACCATGGTTAATATTTCCTTATCTATTAATTTTTAAAACTGCAATCCCCCCTAAAAAACAAACAAACAAAAACCACCCAGAAACATTCATAGCTCATATAATGATTAATTCATCTAAACTTGTTCCGTGTCTGCTATATTCCAGGAACTGGGTTAAATCTTAAAGTTAACAGAGCTCAGAGACATGGGTCCTGACTTCAAGGAGCTCCCTCTACAGCGAAGGAAATAGGAAGTGATTAAACAAAGATTCATATAAACTATGACAGAAGTATGCACATAGTACAATAGAGCAGATACAGTTATTCATACCTACATTTGAATAGAATGTTTAATTTTCTGGAATTGACAATGCTTTACATAACACATACAGTAACACTTTAATGGGTTAATTGAAAAGTTTTTCAATGCTTTTTCTTAACTCTGCTAATCATTGCTTCATGTTAGAGATAGAGAACCTTATCCCTCAGAATTTTTTAGACCATCCTTAAACAAAAACTGTTTTGGGGGCTTCTGTGTGGCGCAGTGGCTGAGAGTCCGCCTGCCGATGCAGGGGACACGGGTTCGTGTCCCGGTCCGGGAGGATCCCACATGCCGCGGAGCGGCTAGGCCCGTGAGCCATGGCCGCTGAGCCTGCGCGTCCGGAGCCTGTGTTCCACAACGGGAGAGGCCACAACAGTGAGAGGCCCGTGTACCACAAAAAAAAAAAAAAAAAAAAACACTGTTTTTGTTTGTTTGTTTGTTTTTAATTTGCTGTATTTGTATTTTATCATTCTCTTGTGCTGGGAAAGAGAATTATAGTTAAAGCTCTAGGTAACTGGGTATTTATTTTCATAAGAGAACACCAGAAAATGAATGTTCCAATCCTTACTGAAAATCCTACTAAAATACACCCTTCCTTATCAACTTTGTATGTTTGGCCTGTGTATCCCAATTAAAGCTGTCTTTGATGGCTAAAGATTTTCTAAGTCCTTAGGAGTCAGCTGAGTACAGTGACCCAGGCATGGTCATATAACTAAATACAGAAGAACAGTATTCTGGGTTGATCTTTACCCCTAGGTGGAGGATAACTGGGAGAGGCAAGGGCTAAAAGTCAATTTAAAGACAATTAAATTCACTTGAAAAACACTTTTATTGTAAATTGCTTTTATTTCTTTAAGGAAAAAAAAAGTAAGAAAACTGATCCATTTTGAATCAAAGTTAAAGGATGACTATGAATAGTCTGACCTAAGAGCCAAACTACACGAGTATAAAAGCAAGCATGAAATAGTGAAATGACTCAAAAAGTCTGTATCACCCTCTTTGCTTACTTAGGTCAATAAGAACTTGAAAGCTATATTTGCAAAGGCTAAAACACAAAGCAGATAATCTCTCTATGGATAATTGAGTTGACACTACTAGATCTGGGAGTTGCAAAGGCAGCAGAAGCAATGGCTCCCATTTTCTGGAAGTTTAAAATTCAATGAGCAAAGAACAAGTAAATTAAATAAATTGAAACAGAAGCAAATACGTAATCAACTGTAGCTATGCAAATAATTCTCTTCGTATTTTTTCCCCTGTTCTCTTTCACCTTTGTTTTCTGTTTTACCCCCTTCCGCTTTCCTGCTTTCTCTTCTATAATACAGTTAAGCAAATACCTCTCCAATAGTTTCCTTCATTTTCTCCACCACTATGTGCACAGTTGCCAGTAATTCCTTAATAATATCTTAATCACAACTCATAATATATCAACAAATCTTAATCTAGCTCATGAAATACAAAATACAGACATATGAAAATGTAACAAAGAAAAAGAGAAACCCTAGAAACTTGACGTGTTTGTCTAATTTGATCTCCAAGAGTGTAAGGAATTAAATCATAAATGTAGAAAGAAAAAATAGAGATTTCTAAATGATCTGTGATTTGTAAGAATTTAACATAGATTTTTCCCCTTTCTGAAAATTTAAAAACATATCCATTTTTTTCTTAACGTCTTTATTGGAGTATAATTGCTTTACAATGGTGTGTTAGTTTCTGCTTTATAACAAAGTGAGTCAGCTATACATATACATATGTTCCCATCTCTCTTCCCTCTTGCATCTCCCTCCCTCCCACCCTCCCTATCCCACCCCTCTAGGTGGTCACAAAGCACCAAGCTGATCTCCCTGTGCTAAACACATCCATTTTTGTATTAGTTTCTTTATACAACTTTTTGAAAGTAAAAAAAGTTATAAAAATAATAAAATGGAAAGAAATACAAAAAGTCACCAGAGCCAGATGTGTAACAATTAGAGAATTATTCTTTTGTATATGTTAGGACTCAGTCTGTCTGGGATGCAGAGTTTTCCCTCAATTCAGTATTTTAATTTAAAAAATCAAAAATTCATCAGAAGAAAAATAAGCAGACATAAATTCTTACCAATACTTTTTATTTATGCTTTTAGTTTTACACTATCAATTCAAATATTCAACTTAACAGGCAGTTCTTACGCAGTGTCCTCAAATTCAGCAATTTATTCTAACTCATTCTTTATTAAATTAGAAGAGAAAAAATTTCATGAGGATGAACTCTACCACAAAAATTCAAACTGAGAACACTGCTGTTAAAAAACAAACAAACAAAAAAACCTCCCCTTGATCCTAACTGCCATGAATAGGGAAGGTTATAATGACACCATGGTAACCAGTGGCCCAACTATAATGGGATGTAGAAGGTAAATTAAGTAATGGAAATGAATGAATGAAGATTGTCTAGTACATACCTTGGGAGAAAAATGTGGCTTCTTCACAGAGGCAGTGCTTTCTGATGTTTGACTCTAATTTCAATATGCCTTCACCTCTTATATCACTTTTCCCTTCTAAATGAATCTCAAACAAGGAACTGCGTGATCAAGACCAGCACTGGCTAGTGTTACTCTCAATTAGAACTGGGCAGATGACAATGAGCTTTTAAATGACATAATAAATACCTATATAATTATGAAATGTAGTCAAATTTTTCTATGAAATTGCTGTATCAACATGCATTGATCATCTTCTAGAAGCCAAAGTATAATATGAGGGGCTAATGGATGAAAATAGAACTGGAAGACCTGAATTAGAAAACCACCTCTCATTCTTAATAGTATCAATAGGAAACTAAAAAGCACATTTCCATAGAAACAAAACATTGTCTCAAACATAGTATGAATACATAAGCACTAAGGGAATCCCAAGCATCACTGTCACAGAGTGGGTTGGAATAAGTGATAGATGAAGTCTAAAAATAAATGAGTGAGCTATGTTTTAATATAAGAGGCTAAAATTTTCAGAGAAGAAAGAACATTACAGTCATAGGAACAAGAATAAAAATCTGTTAATCAAGTAAAACAATTAAATCTGATTCTAGGATTTGTTTATATGATTAGATAATAATTTTTAATATCTTTAATAAATCACAATAAATAAATCCTAAAGAACAAAGGCAAGGAGATATACTTTTGAATGTACATTTGAATATGACTACATCGAACGCTCTTAAAATTCATTTAATAAAATAAAAACTTTCCTTCTTTCTTTCAGGCATAAATTGAAATAGTTAAGAGGGTGCAAAAGCCTAAAATAGAGCAAGTTTGGGCTTCCCAGGTGGCGCAGTGGCTGAGAGTCTGCCTGCCGATGCAGGGGACGTGGGTTCGTGCCCCGGTCCGGGAGGATCCCACATGCCGCGGAGCAGCTGGGCCCGTGAGCCATGGCCGCTGAGCCTGCACGTCCGGAGCCTGTGCTCCGCAATGGGAGACGCCACAACAGTGAGAGGCCCGCGTACGGCAAAAAAAAAAAAAAAAAAAAAATAGAGCAAGTTTAATTCTACAAAGTTAATTATTTATTCACCACTTGATGCAGGAAGGGAATCAAATAATTAGGTGCTTATCTTTAAGAACATCTTTCTTCCAACTCCTAGTAAAACAAATGAAACAAAAAGCCAGTCTGTTTTTGTTTGGTTTTTTTTAACATCTTTATTGGAGTGTAATTGCTTTACAATGGTGTGTTAGTTTCTGCTTTATAACAAAGTGAATCAGTTATACATGTACATATGTTCCCATATCTCTTCCCTCTTGTGTCTCCCTCCCTCCCACCCTCCCTATCCCACCCCTTTAGATGGTCACAAACCACTGAGCTGATCTCCCTGTGCTATGCAGCTGCTTCCCCACTAGCTATCTATTTTACATTTGGTAGTGTATATATGTCCATGCCACTCTCTCACTTTGTCACAGCTTACCTTTCCCCCTCCCCATATCCTCAAGTCCATTCTCTAGTAGGTCTGTGTCTTTATTCCCATCTTACCCCTAGGTTCTTCATGACCTTTTTTTTTTTTTCTTAGATTCCATATGTATGTGTTAGCATATGGTATTTGTTTTTCTCTTTCTGACTTACTTCACTCTGTATGACAGACTCTAGGTCCATCCACCTCACTACAAATAACTCAGTTTCATTTCTTTTTATGGCTGAGTAATATTCCATTGTGTATATGTGCCACATCTTCTTTATCCTTTCATCTGTCAATGGACACTTAGGTTGCTTCCATGTCCTTCCTTTTGTAAATTGAGCTGCAATGAACATTTTGGTACATGACTCTTTTCGAATTATGGTTTTCTCAGGGTATATGCCCTGTAGTGGGATTGCTGGGTCACATGGTAGTTCTATTTTTAGTTTTTTAAGGAACCTCCATACTGTTCTCCATAGTGGCTGTATCAATTTACATTCCCACCAACAGTGCAAGAGTGTTCCCTTTTCTCCACACCCTCTCCAGCATTTATTGTTTGTAGATTTTTTGATGATGGCCATTCTGACTGATGTGAGATGATATCTCATTGTAGTTTTGATTTGCATTTCTCTAATGATTAATGATGTTGAGCATTCTTTCATGTGTTTGTTAGCAATCTGTATATCTTCTTTGGAGAAATGTCTATTCACAAAAATAAACTCAAAATGGATTAAAGACCTAAATGTAAGGCCAGACACTATAAAACTCTTAGAGGAAAACATAGGCAGAACACTCTATGACATAAATCACAGCAAGATCCTTTTTGCCCCACCTCCTAGAGAAATGGAAATAAAAACAAAAATAAACAAATGGGACCTAAAGAAACTTAAAAGCTTTTGCACAGCAAAGGAAACAATAAACAAGAGCAAAAGACAACCCTCAGAATGGGAGAAAATATTTGCAAATGAAAGAACTGACAAAGGATTAATCTCCAAAATTTACAAGCAGCTCAGGCAGCTCAATAACAAAAAACAACCCAATCCCAAAATGGGCAGCCAGTCTGTTTTTAAACAACGAAACTCAGCCAACTGATTGATTCTTCTCAATAAATTCTCAATGAAATATCTGTTCCAAATATTCTGAAATATGGATAATTCCCCTGTAACATAATTAATTTGTGAAATCTGAAAAGGACACATTTTCCTATAGCGCACCACCTTACCAGAAATTCACCATATGTTTAAATAATAGTATGATGAAGCAGGAAGTAGTCTTTGGAAAGTATGAATCAATGAAAATTAAAAGAGGATCATCAGAAATATATCCATTTGTATAAGGAGGGAGAAAGTAAAGCCTTTTAGGACACACCAGAAAAATCTAAGTAACAAATAACTTATCTTCAGATAATCATCAAAAGGGAAACATTTTTATATCTATAGACTATTTGTGATAAATGATGCCTAAGCAGATATATGAATTCTAGTGGACAAATAAAATTGATTATTCTACCTGATAGGAGAGAATTTAAATCTTTCTCTCAAACAAAAGACATAATCCCAACAACATCCAGAGGTAGTACCGCACAATAGTTAAGCGTGTGGGTTCCGGAGCCAGACTACCTAGGTTTATATTCTTACTCCTCCACTTCCTAGTTCAGCTGTGATGACTATGGCAAAATTACACAATCTTTCTATGCCTCCATTTCTTCATCTGTAAAAGGGAGGTAATAACAGTGCCTTTTCCAAAAAGTTGGTATGAGGTTTAAATGTGTTAAGTGGAGAACTTAGACAGTGCTTGGCTTAGTATGGAAGTGTAGGCTATTTAAGCTATTTTTATTATCACTGCTGATATCACAGACCTATTGTAGCTATCATTAACCACTAGCTCTTCATGCAAAATATCAAAAGTTATGGCCTAAATCATACGAGTTTTTAGCTGAAATAGAACTTGTGAGTAGACAGAGGGATATTCACCAGATCTTCTATAAAGGGGAGTTGCGGGAGGAGGGGGGGACAGCATTATCAATTAAAACATTAAGATTTCAGATTTATGGTTAAAGATGATGGACTGACTGAACTTATATTGACAAGCACACTCTCCCACCAAAATGACAGTAAAGGGTTTTGTTTTGTTTTGTTTTTAGGCTTAAATTCACAAGGACAGAGTCCAGGAGGTGAGATAATAATAACAAAATGATAGTAAATGTCTTTTCAGACCCAGGAAATCTGAATACGAAGCAGGCAAAAGTGGTAAGTAAAAAAATTCAGTCTGCCTGACAGAATCTCCAAAAGACAAAGAAGGATTATAAACAGCAGGATTGGTTAAAAATCTGCTTGTAAAGCTGTTATATTCCTAATTCCCCACTCTACCTCTCCAAAACTTCAGATAGATTAATCCTCCTCTCCAGCCCCTGCAGGACACTGGAGGTTTATTTCTTGGAGGAGACTTTTTAAATGGTCTTATTATTACTGGATGACATAAGGCAAGTTTAGAACAGACATATCACACTAAAAAAAAGAGAGGAATAAAGAGAAACTTTATGTGCTCCTTCCCCAACTTGGCTTCCAAAACACTAAAGACTGGCTTACACGCTCAGGTCAGGTAATAAAGAGTCTTCTCTGGGGAATCTAAGCAGCCTAAAATAAAACATCTAAAAACATGGACATCAGAGATTCCCCAACTGAACAGCTCAGCCAAATTACCCTGAAAGCCAGATTACAAGACTGAAATTTGTAAATCTACAAGCCTCAACCAGAGACACAGAACTACTGGTCAACTTTTCAGAACTCTTTTTAGAATGCTGAAATGAATAGATTAGCCAAGGACCACTGCATATTTAAGGACTCCTGAAACAAGAAACACAGAGACCAAAGCAAGGGAATAAAAAACAGTAATTTGGAAGGAACAGATAATACGTAAAGAGAAGAAAGTTTCCTAAAACTATCACTAACAACCTTCAAAGAAATAAAAGAATACAAGCATCCATGAAACAAGAATAAAGATGGTATTAAAAAAGAGTTTGAGGTCCAGTAAGAGGAAAATTTTTTTAATCTACAGACATTTGGAAGATAAAACTGAGGAAATCTCCCAATGAAATAAGCCAAAAAGAAAGATGTGAAAAACAATTGAAGAGAAAAGCTAAAGTAATTGGAGACCAGTCCAAGTTCCTACAACATCCAAAGAAAATAGGAATTCTAAAAAGCAAGAGAATGAGAGAATTGAGGGAAGGAAATTAAAGAACTAATTCAATAAAACTGCCCCAGAACTGGGCCTGATTTTCTAGGTCAAAAGAAGCCACGAAATACTTAGGATGCTGCTGGAGAATGTGCTCCACCACAGGAGGACCCAACGAAGTGGAAATCAGGTAACAGGGGATCCAACATAAAAAAGAAGCAAAAGGAGGGACTTCCCTGGCGGCGCAGTGGATAAGACTCCGCGCTCCCAATGCAGAGGGCCCGGGTTCGATCCCTGGTCAAGGGAACTAGATCCAACGTGCATGCTGCAACTAAGAGTTCACATGCCACAACTAAGGAGCCTGCCTGCCGCAACTAAGACCCAGCACAACCAAATAAATAAATATTAAAAAAAAAAAAAAGGCAGCAAGAGGAATCCCTAGGATGATGGGGATGAGGTGAAAGGGAGGGTCTAGGATAACAATTACGAAAAAGACCAGAAGAATATCTAGTATAGATTAGAACAGGTCGAAAGAGACTGAGAGATATATCTTTAAGAAAATTAAATTAATAGAATAATTAAGAGGGTATTTACACAACAGCATAGAATTGGGGGATAAATTAATGACAAGTACACAGAAAATTACGCTACCTTTTAACAAATAAATGTATTCCAGGAACAAAACTGTGTAAAAGAAAGAAAAAGTAATCACAGAATACTACTACATGGCAGAGCTATGAAGAGCCTTTATATCATTATAATAATGTAAACATTAAATACTGCTCTAACCAAAATTAGAATAACTGTAGTGGGAGGATGGGAAGGAAAGAAATGTATATGTGGATGTGGAACAGAATGAACAAGAGAACAAAACTCTCATCTTCAACTGTGGGAAGTCAATAGACAGCATCTAAAAAATTGAGTAGCAGCAATATGTTTGTTATTTGGAGACAGGACAGTAAGTAGCAAAAGAATCAGATAAAATTGCTGAAGGTGGTCCTCCTTAAGAAACAGAAAATGGGATAAGGGTGACAGTAGACAATGTAGTTTCCCATTACAAGCCTCACAGAACTATCTGGCACTCTTTAAACAACGTGTCTGTGAAACATTGATAAAATGCATATATTGAATAAATCACTGATAAATTTAAATCAAAATAAAAAATAATTTTCCTAATCATAATTTGAATACATGTGCATATAATTTGAAAACTTCACAGACTAAGAATAAAGTAATTTTGCCATTCAGATAAAACTATTATTAATATATTGCTGTATTGCCTTTCAATATTTTTGCTACATAAACACACACGTGTGTAGACTTTTTTAAAATTGAGGGTTCATGCAGGATATGAAATTTTACATAATTTTTTCAATTAACAGTATATCATTAACATTTTTGATGTCCTTAAATATTCCTTTAAAACACTATAGTACTCCACCTTATTCTGCAGCATCACATATTTAATCATTTTTCTATTTACTCTTCAGCATATATATGGTTAACAAAGGTCTCCTTTCTCAAGCTCCCATCACTTGAATTGTGGTTTCTTTCCTGATTCCCTTCCTTTCTCTAGCCCCTTCTGTGTCTCCTTCGTGGAATCCCTCTCCTCAGCCTCCCCCTTAAACATTGGTGTCCTGCTGGATTTCATCCTCCATTTCCTCTCCTCACTCTGGATGACTCCCTAACAGTACGATATGAAGATAAATGTCAATCACAGAGTTCTGTTAATTCCACCTTTTAAATAGCTTGAATCTACCAACTTCCATCCATCTCCACTACTACTACCTAGTCCAAACCCTCATCACCACCAGCCTAGAGTCCTAACTGATCTCCCAGAATCCACTTCCGCCCCCTTCCAAAGCATTCTCCACAGAACAATCAGAATCTTTTTAAAACACAAATCTAATCTCACAGCACCCTCCTTAAAACCTTTCAATAGCTAACTGTTGTTTTAGAATGAACTCCCAAAAGCCTTCCTGCCTACAAGGTCCTGAATAATCTGGCCCCTGCCAATTTCTCCAGCTTCATTTCACCCGCTCTCCCTCTGGCTCCCTATGGTCCGACCACACTAGTCTTCCTGTTCTTTGAATTCACCAAGATCTCTCCTGCCTGGAGGCCTTGGCACATGCTGCTTCCTCTGCCTAAAACAATTCTCTCCCCCTCTCCACATATCTTTCCTTGGCTAACTCCTATTCATCCTGAACAAGACCCTCAAGTTACTCATTTTATTCTATGTAAACAATGCCCCCTGCAGTTGGGCAACACTAGAGCTCTGAAATCTAAGACAGGCAGCAGTTTAACAAAAGAATTTGCAGTTTTCCTGTTTAATGTCTGTGTCCCATGAAAACGTAAACTGCATGAGAACAACTTTTGGTTAATGCTGGTTCCTCAGCACCTAGCATAGTGCTTTTACATACAGTAGATACTCATTTGTTGAATGCATAAATGACCCCCAAACCTATATCCTGGTGTTCAAAACTCTCCTAAATTCTAAATCCATATAATCAACCAAAATCTCCACCTAGATGTCCTATAGGTACCTCAAACAACATAGGCAGGCCTGAACTAGTCTGTCAGATATTACCTCCCCAACAACCTCTTCCTCGTGTTTATCTTCCCATTAATGGCACCCTGTCAATTCTTCTCAAATCATTCTTGAATTGGTCCCCTCTTCTCCACTAATTCTGTCATAGCCTTTAGTTCAGACCCTTACCAAATCTTACCTAAATCACCATGCTAGCTTAATAAGGAGTCGCTACACCTCCACATCAATCTCACCTGTCTTCCAACCTTAGTGCCAACATTAGTGATTCTTTTTTTTTTTTAACTAAAAAAACCTTTGTCCTATCACTCCCATGCTTAGACGTTTTCAATGACCTTTTCCGCATATGTGAAATACTGCTGCTGCAATACTACTATACTACTGGCAGGTCGCTGAATGCAATCAACTCCCTTATCTTGTGCTTTTGTCCTTTCCAGTCTCTCTGCCTGTATGCTCATCCTCTCTTACCCATTTTGCTAACGTTTTATTTTTTAAGACTCAACTTTAAAGGCGTGCTCCTCCCAGAAGACTTTTCCTGACCACCTCACCCCAGGAAGAGTTGGGCACCCTTCTTCTGCGTCTCCACAGCCTCCTGGGTATCACAGCATTTATTACACTATAACATAATTTACCTGTCTTCCCCTCCATTCGACCCTCAGTGCACAGAGGTACAACATGTGGTTTAATCTTTGAATTCTCCGAGTCCACTAAATAGTAAGCCCCCCAAAACTATTTGCAGCATGACTGCCTAACATAATGACTTCGTTGGTAATATAAAGTTTGGTATAAATTTTCTAATTTTTGCATCATTAAAGAAATATATGGCTTGAAGCTCACTAGAAGAATTTTCCATTTTAGGGGGCTTCCCTGGTGGCACCCTGGTCAAGAATCCACCTGCCAATGCAGGGGACACGGGTTCGATCCCTGGTCTGGGAAGATCTCACATGTCGTGGAGCAACAATGCCCGTGAGCCACAACTACTGAGCCTGCACTCTAGAGCCCACGAGCCACAACTACTGAGCCTGCATGCCACAACTAGTGAAGCCCACGTGCCCTAGAGCCCGTGCTCCACAACAAGAGAAGCCACCGCAATGAGAAGCCCGTGCACCACAACGAAGAGTAGCCCCCGCTCGCCACAACTAGAGAAAGACCCAATGCAGCCAAAAATAAATAAGTTAATTAATTTTTTAAAAAAGAATTTTCCATTTTAAAATCTCCTTCAGTTAATTATTCTTTAAATACTATATTCATAGTTCTAAAACTTAAGAAAATGGGATGTACTTACTGACTCTTAATATAACCTGTTGGAGACAATCCTCTATGGATTTCTCACAGTCCTATATGTCGTGTTGGGTATGCCAGAAATGCAAGATCCTGACCACTCTTTACAACGGCCATTTCTCGGGATTGTGTTTGCAGTGAGCAACCTTGAGGGATGAGGTAACATCACCCTCCAG